>NW_028263381.1:0-300000 GCF_051168715.1 Poecilia mexicana
GTTACAAATGATCAGAAAGCCAGAAGCCAATAACGCTTTATCTCAGCGAAAGAAGTCAAAAATGGACTATCTGTGGATTTGCAGCTTTACATTCAATTTTCAGCCTTGTTAGTTGTTGGACAGCTCCGAAATGCTGAGCAGCACTAAGATCTAGCTGTAATAAGCTGAAATTAGTTGATCTGCTTAAGTTACAAATGATCAGAAAGCCCAGAAGCCAAAAACGCTTTATCTCAGCCGATAGAAGTCAAAAATGGACTATCTGTGAATTTGCAGCTTTACATTCAATTTTCAGCCTTGTTAGTTGTTGGGACAGCTCCGAAATGCTGAGCAGCACTAGATCTAGCTGTAATAACCTGAAATTAGTTGATCTGCTTTAAGTTACAAATGATCAGAAAGCCAGAAGCCAAAAACGCTTTATCTCAGCGAAAGAAGTCAAAAATGGACTATCTGTGAATTTGCAGCTTTACATTCAATTTTCAGCCTTGTTAGTTGTTGGACAGCTCCGAAATGCTGAGCAGCACTAGATCTGGCTGTAATAAGCTGAAATTACTTGATCTGCTTAAGTTACATTGATCAGAAAGCCAGAAGCCAAAAACGCTTTATCTCAGCGAAAGAAGTCAAAAATGGACTATCTGTGAATTTGCAGCTTTACATTCAATTTCAGCCTTGTTAAGTTGTTGGACAGCTCCGATATGCTGAGCAGCACTAGATCTGGCTGTAATAAACTGAAATTAGTTGATCTGCTTAAGTTACAAATGATCAGAAAGCCAGAAGCCAAAAACGCTTTAACTCAGCGAAAGAAGTCAAAAATGGACTATCTGTGGATTTGCAGCTTTACATTCAATTTTTCAGCCTTGTAAGTTGTTGGACAGCTCCGGAAATGCTGAGCAGCACTAGATCTAGCTGTAATAACCTGAAATTAGTTGATCTGCTTAAGTTACAAATGATCAGAAAGCCAGAAGCCAAAAACGCTTTTATCTCAGCGAAAGAAGTCAAAAATGGACTATCTGTGAATTTGCAGCTTTACATTCAATTTTCAGCCTGTTTAGTTGTTGGACAGCTCCGAAATGCTGAGCAGCACTAGATCTGGCTGTAATAACCTGAAATTAGTTGATCTGCTTAAGTTACAAATGATCAGAAAGCCAGAAGCCAAAAACGCTTTAACTCAGCGAAAGAAGTCAAAAATGGACTATCTGTGGATTTGCAGCTTTACATTCAATTTTCAGCCTTGTAAGTTGTTGGACAGCTCCGAAATGCTGAGCAGCACTAGATCTAGCTGTAATAACCTGAAATTAGTTGCTCTGCTTAAGTTACAAATGATCAGAAAGCCAGAAGCCAAAAACGCTTTATCTCAGCGAAAGAAGTCAAAAATGGACTATCTGTGAAATTTGCAGCTTTACATTCAATTTCAGCCTTGTTAGTTGTTGGACAGCTCCGATATGCTGAGCAGCCTAGATCTGGCTGTAATAACCTGAAATTAGTTGATCTGCTTAAGTTACAAATGATCAGAAAGCCAGAAGCCAAAACGCTTTATCTCAGCGAAAGAAGTCAAAAATGGACTATCTGTGATTTTGCAGCTTTACATTCAATTTCAGCCTTGTTAGTTGTTGGACAGCTCCGAAATGCTGAGCAGCACTAGATCTGGCTGTAAAAACCTGAAATTAGCTGATCTGCTTAAGTTACAAATGATCAGAAAGCCAGAAGCCAAAAACGCTTTATCTCAGCGAAAGAAGTCAAAAATGGACTATCTCTGAATTTGCAGCTTTACATTCAATTTTCAGCCTTGTTAGTTGTTGGACAGCTCCGATATGCTGAGCAGCACTAGATCTGGCTGTAATAACCTGAAATTAGTTGATCTGCTTAAGTTACAAATGATCAGAAAGCCAGAAGCCAAAACGCTTTAACTCAGCGAAAGAAGTCAAAAATGGACTATCTGTGGATTTGCAGCTTTACATTCAATTTTCAGCCTTGTAAGTTGTTGGACAGCTCCGAAATGCTGAGCAGCACTAGATCATCTAGCTGTAATAAGCTGAAATTAGTTGATGTGCTTAAGTTACAAATGATCAGAAAGCCAGAAGCCAAAAACGCTTTATCTCAGCGAAAGAAGTCAAAAATGGACTATCTGTGAATTTGCAGCTTTACATTCAATTTTTCAGCCTTGTTAGTTGTTGGACAGCTCCGATATGCTGAGCAGCACTAGATCTGGCTGTAAAAACCTGAAATTAGCTGATCTGCTTAAGTTACAAATGATCAGAAAGCCAGAAGCCAAAAACGCTTTAACTCAGCGAAAGAAGTCAAAAATGGACTATCTGTGGATTTGCAGCTTTACATTCAATTTTCAGCCTTGTAAGTTGTTGGACAGCTCCGAAATGCTGAGCAGCACTAGATCTAGCTGTAATAAGCTGAAATTAGTTTGATCTGCTTAAGTTACAAATGATCAGAAAGCCAGAAGCCAAAAACGCTTTATCTCAGCGTCAGAAGTCAAAAATGGACTATCTGCGGGATTTGCGGCTTTACATTCAATTTTCAGCCTTGTTAGTTGTTGGACAGCTCCGAAATGCTGAGCAGCACTAGATCTAGCTGTAATAAGCTGAAATTAGTTGATCTGCTTAAGTTACAAATGATCAGAAAGCCAGAAGCCAAAAACGCTTTATCTCAGCGAAAGAAGTCAAAAATGGACTATCTGTGGATTTGCAGCTTTACATTCAATTTTCAGCCTTCTTAGTTGTTGGACAGCTCCGAAATGCTGAGCAGCACTAGATCTAGCTGTAATAACCTGAAATTAGTTGATCTGCTTAAGTTACAAATGATCAGAAAGCCAGAAGCCAAAAACGCTTTATCTCAGCGAAAGAAGTCAAAAATGGACTATCTGTGAATTTGCAGCTTTACATTCAATTTTCAGCCTTGTTAGTTGTTGGACAGCTCCGAAATGCTGAGCAGCACTAGATCTGGCTGTAATAACCTGAAATTAGTTGATCTGCTTAAGTTACAAATGATCAGAAAGCCAGAAGCCAAAAACGCTTTATCTCAGCGAAAGAAGTCAAAAATGGACTATCTGTGAATTTGCAGCTTTACATTCAATTTTCAGCCTTGTAAGTTGTTGGACAGCTCCGAAATGCTGAGCAGCACTAGATCTAGCTGTAATAAGCTGAAATTAGTTGATCTGCTTAAGTTACAAATGATCAGAAAGCCAGAAGCCAAAAACGCTTTATCTCAGCGTCAGAAGTCAAAAATGGACTATCTGCGGATTTGCGGCTTTACATTCAATTTTCAGCCTTGTTAGTTGTTGGACAGCTCCGAAATGCTGAGCAGCACTAGATCTAGCTGTAATAAGCTGAAATTAGTTAATCTGCTTAAGTTACAAATGATCAGAAAGCCAGAAGCCAAAAACGCTTTATCTCAGCGAAAGAAGTCAAAAATGGACTATCTGTGAATTTGCAGCTTTACATTCAATTTTCAGCCCTGTTAGTTGTTGGACAGCTCCGATATGCTGAGCAGCACTAGATCTGGCTGTAATAACCTGAAATTAGTTGATCTGCTTAAGTTACAAATGATCAGAAAAGCCAGAAGCCAAAAACGCTTTACTCAGCGAAAGAAGTCAAAAATGGACTATCTGTGGATTTGCAGCTTTACATTCAATTTTCAGCCTTGTAAGTTGTTGGACAGCTCCGAAATGCTGAGCAGCACTAGATCTAGCTGTAATAACCTGAAATTAGTTGATCTGCTTAAGTTACAAATGATCAGAAAGCCAGAAGCCAAAAACGCTTTATCTCAGCGAAAGAAGTCAAAAATGGACTATCTGTGAATTTGCAGCTTTACATTCAATTTCAGCCTTGTTAGTTGTTGGATAGCTCCGAAATGCTGAGCAGCACTAGATCTAGCTGTAATAAGCTGAAATTAGTTGATCTGCTTAAGTTACAAATGATCAGAAAGCCAGAAGCCAAAAACGCTTTAACTCAGCGAAAGAAGTCAAAAATGGACTATCTGTGAATTTGCAGCTTTACATTCAATTTTCAGCCTTGTTAGTTGTTGGGACAGCTCCGATATGCTGAGCAGCACTAGATCTGGCTGTAATAACCTGAAATTAGTTGATCTGCTTAAGTTACAAATGATCAGAAAGCCAGAAGCCAAAAACGCTTTAACTCAGCGAAAGAAGTCAAAAATGGACTATCTGTGAATTTGCAGCTTTACATTCAATTTTCAGCCTTGTTAGTTGTTGGATAGCTCTGAAATGCTGAGCAGCACTAGATCTAGCTGTAATAAGCTGAAATTAGTTGATCTGCTTAAGTTACAAATGATCAGAAAGCCAGAAGCCAAAAACGCTTTATCTCAGCGAAAGAAGTCAAAATGGACTATCTGTGAATTTGCAGCTTTACATTCAATTTTCAGCCTTGTTAGTTGTTGGACAGCTCCGATATGCTGAGCAGCACTAGATCTGGCTGTAATAACCTGAAATTAGTTGATCTGCTTAAGTTACAAATGATCAAGAAAGCCAGAAGCCAAAAACGGCTTTAACTCAGCGAAAGAAGTCAAAAATGGACTATCTGTGGATTTGCAGCTTTACATTCAATTTTCAGCCTTGTAAGTTGTTGGACAGCTCCGAAATGCTGAGCAGCACTAGATCTAGCTGTAATAAGCTGAAATTAGTTGATCTGCTTAAGTTACAAATGATCAGAAAGCCAGAAGCCAAAAACGCTTTATCTCAGCGTCAGAAGTCAAAAATGGACTATCTGCGGATTTGCGGCTTTACATTCAATTTTCAGCCTTGTTAGTTGTTGGACAGCTCCGAAATGCTGAGCAGCACTAGATCTAGCTGTAATAAGCTGAAATTAGTTGATCTGCTTAAGTTACAAATGATCAGAAAGCCAGAAGCCAAAAACGCTTTATCTCAGCGAAAGAAGTCAAAATGGACTATCTGTGGATTTGCAGCTTTACATTCAATTTTCAGCCTTGTAAGTTGTTGGACAGCTCCGAAATGCTGAGCAGCACTAGATCTAGCTGTAATAACCTGAAATTAGTTGATCTGCTTAAGTTACAAATGATCAGAAAGCCAGAAGCCAAAAACGCTTTATCTCAGCGAAAGAAGTCAAAAATGGACTATCTGTGAATTTGCAGCTTTACATTCAATTTTCAGCCTTGTTAGTTGTTGGACAGCCCCGAAATGCTGAGCAGCACTAGATCTGGCTGTAATAACCTGAAATTAGTTGATCTGCTTAAGTTACAAATTATCAGAAAGCCAGAAGCCAAAAACGCTTTATCTCAGCGAAAGAAGTCAAAAATGGACTATCTGTGAATTTGCAGCTTTACATTCAATTTTCAGCCTTGTTAGTTGTTGGACAGCTCCGAAATGCTGAGCAGCACTAGATCTAGCTGTAATAAGCTGAAATTAGTTGATCTGCTTAAGTTACAAATGATCAGAAAGCCAGAAGCCAAAAACGCTTTAACTCAGCGAAAGAAGTCAAAAATGGACTATCTGTGAATTTGCAGCTTTACATTCAATTTTCAGCCTTGTTAGTTGTTGGACAGCTCCGATATGCTGAGCAGCACTAGATCTGGCTGTAATAACCTGAAATTAGTTGATCTGCTTAAGTTACAAATGATCAGAAAGCCAGAAGCCAAAAACGCTTTAACTCAGCGAAAGAAGTCAAAAATGGACTATCTGTGAATTTGCAGCTTTACATTCAATTTTCAGCCTTGTTAGTTGTTGGATAGCTCTGAAATGCTGAGCAGCACTAGATCTAGCTGTAATAAGCTGAAATTAGTTGATCTGCTTAAGTTACAAATGATCAGAAAGCCAGAAGCCAAAAACGCTTTATCTCAGCGAAAGAAGTCAAAAATGGACTATCTGTGAATTTGCAGCTTTACATTCAATTTTCAGCCTTGTTAGTTGTTGGACAGCTCCGATATGCTGAGCAGCACTAGATCTGGCTGTAATAACCTGAAATTAGTTGATCTGCTTAAGTTACAAATGATCAGAAAGCCAGAAGCCAAAAACGCTTTATCTCAGCGTCAGAAGTCAAAAATGGACTATCTGCGGATTTGCTGCTTTACATTCAATTTTCAGCCTTGTTAGTTGTTGGACAGCTCCGAAATGCTGAGCAGCACTAGATCTAGCTGTAATAAGCTGAAATTAGTTAATCTGCTTAAGTTACAAATGATCAGAAAGCCAGAAGCCAAAAACGCTTTATCTCAGCGAAAGAATCAAAAATGGACTATCTGTGAATTTGCAGCTTTACATTCAATTTTCAGCCCTGTTAGTTGTTGGACAGCTCCGATATGCTGAGCAGCACTAGATCTGGCTGTAATAACCTGAAATTAGTTGATCTGCTTAAGTTACAAATGATCAGAAAGCCAGAAGCCAAAAACGCTTTAACTCAGCGAAAGAAGTCAAAAATGGACTATCTGTGGATTTGCAGCTTTACATTCAATTTCAGCCTTGTAAGTTGTTGGACAGCTCCGAAATGCTGAGCAGCACTAGATCTAGCTGTAATAACCTGAAATTAGTTGATCTGCTTAAGTTACAAATGATCAGAAAGCCAGAAGCCAAAAACGCTTTATCTCAGCGAAAGAAGTCAAAAATGGACTATCTGTGAATTTGCAGCTTTACATTCAATTTTCAGCCTTGTTAGTTGTTGGATAGCTCCGAAATGCTGAGCAGCACTAGATCTAGCTGTAATAAGCTGAAATTAGTTGATCTGCTTAAGTTACAAATGATCAGAAAGCCAGAAGCCAAAAACGCTTTAACTCAGCGAAAGAAGTCAAAAATGGACTATCTGTGAATTTGCAGCTTTACATTCAATTTTCAGCCTTGTTAGTTGTTGGACAGCTCCGATATGCTGAGCAGCACTAGATCTGGCTGTAATAACTGAAATTAGTTGATCTGCTTAAGTTACAAATGATCAGAAAGCCAGAAGCCAAAAACGCTTTAACTCAGCGAAAGAAGTCAAAAATGGACTATCTGTGAATTTGCAGCTTTACATTCAATTTTCAGCCTTGTTAGTTGTTGGATAGCTCTGAAATGCTGAGCAGCACTAGATCTAGCTGTAATAAGCTGAAATTAGTTGATCTGCTTAAGTTACAAATGATCAGAAAGCCAGAAGCCAAAAACGCTTTATCTCAGCGAAAGAAGTCAAAAATGGACTATCTGTGAATTTGCAGCTTTACATTCAATTTTCAGCCTTGTTAGTTGTTGGACAGCTCCGATATGCTGAGCAGCACTAGATCTGGCTGTAATAACCTGAAATTAGTTGATCTGCTTAAGTTACAAATGATCAGAAAGCCAGAAGCCAAAAACGCTTTAACTCAGCGAAAGAAGTCAAAAATGGACTATCTGTGGATTTGCAGCTTTACATTCAATTTTCAGCCTTGTAAGTTGTTGGACAGCTCCGAAATGCTGAGCAGCACTAGATCTAGCTGTAATAAGCTGAAATTAGTTGATGTGCTTAAGTTACAAATGATCAGAAAGCCAGAAGCCAAAAACGCTTTATCTCAGCGAAAGAAGTCAAAAATGGACTATCTGTGAATTTGCAGCTTTACATTCAATTTTCAGCCTTGTTAGTTGTTGGACAGCTCCGATATGCTGAGCAGCACTAGATCTAGCTGTAATAAGCTGAAATTAGTTGATCTGCTTAAGTTACAATGATCAGAAGCCAGAAGCCAAAAACGCTTTATCTCAGCGAAAGAAGTCAAAAATGGACTATCTGTGGATTTGCAGCTTTACATTCAATTTTCAGCCTTGTAAGTTGTTGGACAGCTCCGAAATGCTGAGCAGCACTAGATCTAGCTGTAATAACCTGAAATTAGTTGATCTGCTTAAGTTACAAATGATCAGAAAGCCAGAAGCCAAAAACGCTTTATCTCAGCGAAAGAAGTCAAAAATGGACTATCTGTGAATTTGCAGCTTTACATTCAATTTTCAGCCTTGTTAGTTGTTGGACAGCCCCGAAATGCTGAGCAGCACTAGATCTGGCTGTAATAACCTGAAATTAGTTGATCTGCTTAAGTTACAAATGATCAGAAAGCCAGAAGCCAAAAACGCTTTATCTCAGCGAAAGAAGTCAAAAATGGACTATCTGTGAATTTGCAGCTTTACATTCAATTTTCAGCCTTGTTAGTTGTTGGACAGCTCCGAAATGCTGAGCAGCACTAGATCTAGCTGTAATAAGCTGAAATTAGTTGATCTGCTTAAGTTACAAATGATCAGAAAGCCAGAAGCCAAAAACGCTTTAACTCAGCGAAAGAAGTCAAAAATGGACTATCTGTGAATTTGCAGCTTTACATTCAATTTTCAGCCTTGTTAGTTGTTGGACAGCTCCGATATGCTGAGCAGCACTAGATCTGGCTGTAATAACTGAAATTAGTTGATCTGCTTAAGTTACAAATGATCAGAAAGCCAGAAGCCAAAAACGCTTTAACTCAGCGAAGAAGTCAAAAATGGACTATCTGTGAATTTGCAGCTTTACATTCAATTTTCAGCCCTTGTTAGTTGTTGGATAGCTCTGAAATGCTGAGCAGCACTAGATCTAGCTGTAATAAGCTGAAATTAGTTGATCTGCTTAAGTTACAAATGATCAGAAAGCCAGAAGCCAAACGCTTTATCTCAGCGAAAGAAGTCAAAAATGGACTATCTGTGAATTTGCAGCTTTACATTCAATTTTCAGCCTTGTTAGTTGTTGGACAGCTCCGATATGCTGAGCAGCACTAGATCTGGCTGTAATAACCTGAAATTAGTTGATCTGCTTAAGTTACAAATGATCAGAAAGCCAGAAGCCAAAAACGCTTTATCTCAGCGTCAGAAGTCAAAAATGGACTATCTGCGGATTTGCGGCTTTACATTCAATTTTCAGCCTTGTTAGTTGTTGGACAGCTCCGAAATGCTGAGCAGCACTAGATCTAGCTGTAATAAGCTGAAATTAGTTAATCTGCTTAAGTTACAAATGATCAGAAAGCCAGAAGCCAAAAACGCTTTATTCTCAGCGAAAGAAGTCAAAAATGGACTATCTGTGAATTTGCAGCTTTACATTCAATTTTCAGCCCTGTTAGTTGTTGGACAGCTCCGATATGCTGAGCAGCACTAGATCTGGCTGTAATAACCTGAAATTAGTTGATCTGCTTAAGTTACAAATGATCAGAAAGCCAGAAGCCAAAAACGCTTTAACTCAGCGAAAGAAGTCAAAAATGGACTATCTGTGGATTTGCAGCTTTACATTCAATTTTCAGCCTTGTAAGTTGTTGGACAGCTCCGAAATGCTGAGCAGCACTAGATCTAGCTGTAATAACCTGAAATTAGTTGATCTGCTTAAGTTACAAATGATCAGAAAGCCAGAAGCCAAAAACGCTTTATCTCAGCGAAAGAAGTCAAAATGGACTATCTGTGAATTTGCAGCTTTACATTCAATTTTCAGCCTTGTTAGTTGTTGGATAGCTCCGAAATGCTGAGCAGCACTAGATCTAGCTGTAATAAGCTGAAATTAGTTGATCTGCTTAAGTTACAAATGATCAGAAAGCCAGAAGCCAAAACGCTTTAACTCAGCGAAAGAAGTCAAAAATGGACTATCTGTGAATTTGCAGCTTTACATTCAATTTTCAGCCTTGTTAGTTGTTGGACAGCTCCGATATGCTGAGCAGCACTAGATCTGGCTGTAATAACCTGAAATTAGTTGATCTGCTTAAGTTACAAATGATCAGAAAGCCAGAAGCCAAAACGCTTTAACTCAGCGAAAGAAGTCAAAAATGGACTATCTGTGAATTTGCAGCTTTACATTCAATTTTCAGCCTTGTTAGTTTGTTGGATAGCTCTGAAATGCTGAGCAGCACTAGATCTAGCTGTAATAAGCTGAAATTAGTTGATCTGCTTAAGTTACAAATGATCAGAAAGCCAGAAGCCAAAAACGCTTTATCTCAGCGAAAGAAGTCAAAAATGGACTATCTGTGAATTTGCAGCTTTACATTCAATTTTCAGCCTTGTTAGTTGTTGGACAGCTCCGATATGCTGAGCAGCACTAGATCTGGCTGTAATAACCTGAAATTAGTTGATCTGCTTAAGTTACAAATGATCAGAAAGCCAGAAGCCAAAACGCTTTAACTCAGCGAAAGAAGTCAAAAATGGACTATCTGTGGATTTGCAGCTTTACATTCAATTTTCAGCCTTGTAAGTTGTTGGACAGCTCCGAAATGCTGAGCAGCACTAGATCTAGCTGTAATAAGCTGAAATTAGTTGATGTGCTTAAGTTACAAATGATCAGAAAGCCAGAAGCCAAAAACGCTTTATCTCAGCGAAAGAAGTCAAAAATGGACTATCTGTGAATTTGCAGCTTTACATTCAATTTTCAGCCTTGTTAGTTGTTGGACAGCTCCGATATGCTGAGCAGCACTAGATCTGGCTGTAAAACCTGAAATTAGCTGATCTGCTTAAGTTACAAATGATCAGAAAGCCAGAAGCCAAAAACGCTTTAACTCAGCGAAAGAAGTCAAAATGGACTATCTGTGGATTTGCAGCTTTACATTCAATTTTCAGCCTTGGTAAGTTGTTGGACAGCTCCGAAATGCTGAGCAGCACTAGATCTAGCTGTAATAAGCTGAAATTAGTTGATCTGCTTAAGTTACAAATGATCAGAAAGCCAGAAGCCAAAAACGCTTTATCTCAGCGTCAGAAGTCAAAAATGGACTATCTGCGGATTTGCGGCTTTACATTCAATTTTCAGCCTTGTTAGTTGTTGGACAGCTCCGAAATGCTGAGCAGCACTAGATCTAGCTGTAATAAGCTGAAATTAGTTGATCTGCTTAAGTTACAAATGATCAGAAAGCCAGAAGCCAAAAACGCTTTATCTCAGCGAAAGAAGTCAAAAATGGACTATCTGTGGATTTGCAGCTTTACATTCAATTTTCAGCCTTGTAAGTTGTTGGACAGCTCCGAAATGCTGAGCAGCACTAGATCTAGCTGTAATAACCTGAAATTAGTTGATCTGCTTAAGTTACAAATGATCAGAAAGCCAGAAGCCAAAAACGCTTTATCTCAGCGAAAGAAGTCAAAAATGGACTATCTGTGAATTTGCAGCTTTACATTCAATTTTCAGCCTTGTTAGTTGTTGGACAGCCCCGAAATGCTGAGCAGCACTAGATCTGGCTGTAATAACCTGAAATTAGTTGATCTGCTTAAGTTACAAATGATCAGAAAGCCAGAAGCCAAAAACGCTTTATCTCAGCGAAAGAAGTCAAAAATGGACTATCTGTGAATTTGCAGCTTTACATTCAATTTTCAGCCTTGTTAGTTGTTGGACAGCTCCGAATGCTGAGCAGCACTAGATCTAGCTGTAATAAGCTGAAATTAGTTGATCTGCTTAAGTTACAAATGATCAGAAAGCCAGAAGCCAAAACGCTTTAACTCAGCGAAAGAAGTCAAAAATGGACTATCTGTGAATTTGCAGCTTTACATTCAATTTTCAGCCTTGTTAGTTGTTGGACAGCTCCGATATGCTGAGCAGCACTAGATCTGGCTGTAATAACCTGAAATTAGTTGATCTGCTTAAGTTACAAATGATCAGAAAGCCAGAAGCCAAAAACGCTTTAACTCAGCGAAAGAAGTCAAAAATGGACTATCTGTGAATTTGCAGCTTTACATTCAATTTTCAGCCTTGTTAGTTGTTGGATAGCTCTGAAATGCTGAGCAGCACTAGATCTAGCTGTAATAAGCTGAAATTAGTTGATCTGCTTAAGTTACAAATGATCAGAAAGCCAGAAGCCAAAAACGCTTTATCTCAGCGAAAGAAGTCAAAAATGGACTATCTGTGAATTTGCAGCTTTACATTCAATTTTCAGCCTTGTTAGTTGTTGGACAGCTCCGATATGCTGAGCAGCACTAGATCTGGCTGTAATAACCTGAAATTAGTTGATCTGCTTAAGTTACAAATGATCAGAAAGCCAGAAGCCAAAAACGCTTTAACTCAGCGAAAGAAGTCAAAAATGGACTATCTGTGGATTTGCAGCTTTACATTCAATTTTCAGCCTTGTAAGTTGTTGGACAGCTCCGAAATGCTGAGCAGCACTAGATCTAGCTGTAATAAGCTGAAATTAGTTGATGTGCTTAAGTTACAAATGATCAGAAAGCCAGAAGCCAAAAACGCTTTATCTCAGCGAAAGAAGTCAAAAATGGACTATCTGTGAATTTGCAGCTTTACATTCAATTTTCAGCCTTGTTAGTTGTTGGACAGCTCCGATATGCTGAGCAGCACTAGATCTGGCTGTAAAAACCTGAAATTAGCTGATCTGCTTAAGTTACAAATGATCAGAAAGCCAGAAGCCAAAAACGCTTTAACTCAGCGAAAGAAGTCAAAAATGGACTATCTGTGGATTTGCAGCTTTACATTCAATTTTCAGCCTTGTAAGTTGTTGGACAGCTCCGAAATGCTGAGCAGCACTAGATCTAGCTGTAATAAGCTGAAATTAGTTGATCTGCTTAAGTTACAAATGATCAGAAAGCCAGAAGCCAAAAACGCTTTATCTCAGCGTCAGAAGTCAAAAATGGACTATCTGCGGATTTGCGGCTTTACATTCAATTTTCAGCCTTGTTAGTTGTTGGACAGCTCCGAAATGCTGAGCAGCACTAGATCTAGCTGTAATAAGCTGAAATTAGTTGATCTGCTTAAGTTACAAATGATCAGAAAGCCAGAAGCCAAAAACGCTTTATCTCAGCGAAAGAAGTCAAAAATGGACTATCTGTGGATTTGCAGCTTTACATTCAATTTTCAGCCTTGTTAGTTGTTGGACAGCTCCGAAATGCTGAGCAGCACTAGATCTAGCTGTAATAAGCTGAAATTAGTTGATCTGCTTAAGTTACAAATGATCAGAAAGCCAGAAGCCAAAAACGCTTTATCTCAGCGATAGAAGTCAAAAATGGACTATCTGTGAATTTGCAGCTTTACATTCAATTTTCAGCCTTGTTAGTTGTTGGACAGCTCCGAAATGCTGAGCAGCACTAGATCTAGCTGTAATAACCTGAAATTAGTTGATCTGCTTAAGTTACAAATGATCAGAAAGCCAGAAGCCAAAAACGCTTTATCTCAGCGAAAGAAGTCAAAAATGGACTATCTGTGAATTTGCAGCTTTACATTCAATTTTTCAGCCTTGTTAGTTGTTGGACAGCTCCGAAATGCTGAGCAGCACTAGATCTGGCTGTAATAACCTGAAATTAGTTGATCTGCTTAAGTTACAAATGATCAGAAAGCCAGAAGCCAAAAACGCTTTATCTCAGCGAAAGAAGTCAAAAATGGACTATCTGTGAATTTGCAGCTTTACATTCAATTTTCAGCCTTGTTAGTTGTTGGACAGCTCCGATATGCTGAGCAGCACTAGATCTGGCTGTAATAACCTGAAATTAGTTGATCTGCTTAAGTTACAAATGATCAGAAAGCCAGAAGCCAAAAACGCTTTAACTCAGCGAAAGAAGTCAAAAATGGACTATCTGTGGATTTGCAGCTTTACATTCAATTTTCAGCCTTGTAAGTTGTTGGACAGCTCCGAAATGCTGAGCAGCACTAGATCTAGCTGTAATAAGCTGAAATTAGTTGATCTGCTTAAGTTACAAATGATCAGAAAGCCAGAAGCCAAAAACGCTTTATCTCAGCGTCAAGAAGTCAAAAATGGACTATCTGCGGATTTGCGGCTTTACATTCAATTTTCAGCCTTGTTAGTTGTTGGACAGCTCCGAAATGCTGAGCAGCACTAGATCTAGCTGTAATAAGCTGAAATTAGTTAATCTGCTTAAGTTACAAATGATCAGAAAGCCAGAAGCCAAAAACGCTTTATCTCAGCGAAAGAAGTCAAAAATGGACTATCTGTGAATTTGCAGCTTTACATTCAATTTTCAGCCTTGTTAGTTGTTGGACAGCTCCGAAATGCTGAGCAGCACTAGATCTAGCTGTAATAACCTGAAATTAGTTGATCTGCTTAAGTTACAAATGATCAGAAAGCCAGAAGCCAAAAACGCTTTATCTCAGCGAAAGAAGTCAAAAATGGACTATCTGTGAATTTGCAGCTTTACATTCAATTTTCAGCCTTGTTAGTTGTTGGACAGCTCCGAAATGCTGAGCAGCACTAGATCTGGCTGTAATAACCTGAAATTAGTTGATCTGCTTAAGTTACAAATGATCAGAAAGCCAGAAGCCAAAACGCTTTATCTCAGCGAAAGAAGTCAAAAATGGACTATCTGTGAATTTGCAGCTTTACATTCAATTTTCAGCCTTGTTAGTTGTTGGATAGCTCCGAAATGCTGAGCAGCACTAGATCTAGCTGTAATAAGCTGAAATTAGTTGATCTGCTTAAGTTACAAATGATCAGAAAGCCAGAAGCCAAAAACGCTTTATCTCAGCGAAAGAAGTCAAAAATGGACTATCTGTGAATTTGCAGCTTTACATTCAATTTTCAGCCTTGTTAGTTGTTGGACAGCTCCGAAATGCTGAGCAGCACTAGATCTGGCTGTAATAACCTGAAATTAGTTGATCTGCTTAAGTTACAAATGATCAGAAAGCCAGAAGGCCAAAACGCTTTATCTCAGCGAAAGAAGTCAAAAATGGACTATCTGTGAATTTGCAGCTTTACATTCAATTTTCAGCCTTGTTAGTTGTTGGACAGCTCCGATATGCTGAGCAGCACTAGATCTGGCTGTAATAACCTGAAATTAAGTTGATCTGCTTAAGTTACAAATGATCAGAAAGCCAGAAGCCAAAAACGCTTTAACTCAGCGAAAGAAGTCAAAAATGGACTATCTGTGAATTTGCAGCTTTACATTCAATTTTCAGCCTTGTTAGTTGTTGGACAGCTCCGAAATGCTGAGCAGCACTAGATCTAGCTGTAATAACCTGAAATTAGTTGATCTGCTTAAGTTACAAATGATCAGAAAGCCAGAAGCCAAAAACGCTTTATCTCAGCGAAAGAAGTCAAAAATGGACTATCTGTGAATTTGCAGCTTTACATTCAATTTTCAGCCTTGTTAGTTGTTGGACAGCTCCGAAATGCTGAGCAGCACTAGATCTGGCTGTAATAACCTGAAATTAGTTGATCTGCTTAAGTTACAAATGATCAGAAAGCCAGAAGCCAAAAACGCTTTATCTCAGCGAAAGAAGTCAAAAATGGACTATCTGTGGATTTGCAGCTTTACATTCAATTTTCAGCCTTGTAAGTTGTTGGACAGCTCCGAAATGCTGAGCAGCACTAGATCTAGCTGTAATAAGCTGAAATTAGTTGATCTGCTTAAGTTACAAATGATCAGAAAGCCAGAAGCCAAAAACGCTTTATCTCAGCGTCAGAAGTCAAAAATGGACTATCTGCGGATTTGCGGCTTTACATTCAATTTTCAGCCTTGTTAGTTGTTGGACAGCTCCGAAATGCTGAGCAGCACTAGATCTAGCTGTAATAAGCTGAAATTAGTTAATCTGCTTAAGTTACAAATGATCAGAAAGCCAGAAGCCAAAAACGCTTTATCTCAGCGAAAGAAGTCAAAAATGGACTATCTGTGAATTTGCGGCTTTACATTCAATTTTCAGCCTTGTTAGTTGTTGGACAGCTCCGAAATGCTGAGCAGCACTAGATCTAGCTGTAATAACCTGAAATTAGTTGATCTGCTTAAGTTACAAATGATCAGAAAGCCAGAAGCCAAAAACGCTTTATCTCAGCGAAAGAAGTCAAAAATGGACTATCTGTGAATTTGCAGCTTTACATTCAATTTTCAGCCTTGTTAGTTGTTGGACAGCTCCGAAATGCTGAGCAGCACTAGATCTAGCTGTAATAACCTGAAATTAGTTGATCTGCTTAAGTTACAAATGATCAGAAAGCCAGAAGCCAAAAACGCTTTATCTCAGCGAAAGAAGTCAAAAATGGACTATCTGTGAATTTGCAGCTTTACATTCAATTTTCAGCCTTGTTAGTTGTTGGACAGCTCCGAAATGCTGAGCAGCACTAGATCTGGCTGTAATAACCTGAAATTAGTTGATCTGCTTAAGTTACAAATGATCAGAAAGCCAGAAGCCAAAAACGCTTTATCTCAGCGAAAGAAGTCAAAAATGGACTATCTGTGAATTTGCAGCTTTACATTCAATTTTCAGCCCTTGTTAGTTGTTGGATAGCTCCGAAATGCTGAGCAGCACTAGATCTAGCTGTAATAAGCTGAAATTAGTTGATCTGCTTAAGTTACAAATGATCAGAAAGCCAGAAGCCAAAAACGCTTTATCTCAGCGAAAGAAGTCAAAAATGGACTATCTGTGAATTTGCAGCTTTACATTCAATTTTCAGCCTTGTTAGTTGTTGGACAGCTCCGAAATGCTGAGCAGCACTAGATCTGGCTGTAATAACCTGAAATTAGTTGATCTGCTTAAGTTACAAATGATCAGAAAGCCAGAAGCCAAAAACGCTTTATCTCAGCGAAAGAAGTCAAAAATGGACTATCTGTGAATTTGCAGCTTTACATTCAATTTTCAGCCTTGTTAGTTGTTGGACAGCTCCGATATGCTGAGCAGCACTAGATCTGGCTGTAATAACCTGAAATTAGTTGATCTGCTTAAGTTACAAATGATCAGAAAGCCAGAAGCCAAAAACGCTTTAACTCAGCGAAAGAAGTCAAAAATGGACTATCTGTGAATTTGCAGCTTTACATTCAATTTTCAGCCTTGTTAGTTGTTGGACAGCTCCGAAATGCTGAGCAGCACTAGATCTAGCTGTAATAACCTGAAATTAGTTGATCTGCTTAAGTTACAAATGATCAGAAAGCCAGAAGCCAAAAACGCTTTATCTCAGCGAAAGAAGTCAAAAATGGACTATCTGTGAATTTGCAGCTTTACATTCAATTTTCAGCCTTGTTAGTTGTTGGACAGCTCCGAAATGCTGAGCAGCACTAGATCTGGCTGTAATAACCTGAAATTAGTTGATCTGCTTAAGTTACAAATGATCAGAAAGCCAGAAGCCAAAAACGCTTTATCTCAGCGAAAGAAGTCAAAAATGGACTATCTGTGGATTTGCAGCTTTACATTCAATTTTCAGCCTTGTAAGTTGTTGGACAGCTCCGAAATGCTGAGCAGCACTAGATCTAGCTGTAATAAGCTGAAATTAGTTGATCTGCTTAAGTTACAAATGATCAGAAAGCCAGAAGCCAAAAACGCTTTATCTCAGCGTCAAAAGTCAAAAATGGACTATCTGCGGATTTGCAGCTTTACATTCAATTTTCAGCCTTGTTAGTTGTTGGACAGCTCCGAAATGCTGAGCAGCACTAGATCTAGCTGTAATAAGCTGAAATTAGTTAATCTGCTTAAGTTACAAATGATCAGAAAGCCAGAAGCCAAAAACGCTTTATCTCAGCGAAAGAAGTCAAAAATGGACTATCTGTGAATTTGCAGCTTTACATTCAATTTTCAGCCTTGTTAGTTGTTGGACAGCTCCGAAATGCTGAGCAGCACTAGATCTAGCTGTAATAACCTGAAATTAGTTGATCTGCTTAAGTTACAAATGATCAGAAAGCCAGAAGCCAAAAACGCTTTATCTCAGCGAAAGAAGTCAAAAATGGACTATCTGTGAATTTGCAGCTTTACATTCAATTTTCAGCCTTGTTAGTTGTTGGATAGCTCCGAAATGCTGAGCAGCACTAGATCTGGCTGTAATAAGCCTGAAATTAGTTGATCTGCTTAAGTTACAAATGATCAGAAAGCCAGAAGCCAAAAACGCTTTATCTCAGCGAAAGAAGTCAAAAATGGACTATCTGTGAATTTGCAGCTTTACATTCAATTTTCAGCCTTGTTAGTTGTTGGATAGCTCCGAAATGCTGAGCAGCACTAGATCTAGCTGTAATAAGCTGAAATTAGTTGATCTGCTTAAGTTACAAATGATCAGAAAGCCAGAAGCCAAAAACGCTTTATCTCAGCGAAAGAAGTCAAAAATGGACTATCTGTGAATTTGCAGCTTTACATTCAATTTTCAGCCTTGTTAGTTGTTGGACAGCTCCGAAATGCTGAGCAGCACTAGATCTGGCTGTAATAACCTGAAATTAGTTGATCTGCTTAAGTTACAAATGATCAGAAAGCCAGAAGCCAAAAACGCTTTATCTCAGGCGAAAGAAGTCAAAAATGGACTATCTGTGGAATTTGCAGCTTTACATTCAATTTTCAGCCTTGTAAGTTGTTGGACAGCTCCGAAATGCTGAGCAGCACTAGATCTAGCTGTAATAACCTGAAATTAGTTGATCTGCTTAAGTTACAAATGATCAGAAAGCCAGAAGCCAAAAACGCTTTATCTCAGCGAAAGAAGTCAAAAATGGACTATCTGTGGATTTGCAGCTTTACATTCAATTTTCAGCCTTGTTAGTTGTTGGACAGCTCCGAAATGCTGAGCAGCACTAGATCTAGCTGTAATAAGCTGAAATTAGTTGATCTGCTTAAGTTACAAATGATCAGAAAGCCAGAAGCCAAAAACGCTTTATCTCAGCGAAAGAAGTCAAAAATGGACTATCTGTGAATTTGCAGCTTTACATTCAATTTTCAGCCTTGTTAGTTGTTGGACAGCTCCGAAATGCTGAGCAGCACTAGATCTAGCTGTAATAACCTGAAATTAGTTGATCTGCTTAAGTTACAAATGATCAGAAAGCCAGAAGCCAAAAACGCTTTATCTCAGCGAAAGAAGTCAAAAATGGACTATCTGTGAATTTGCAGCTTTACATTCAATTTTCAGCCTTGTTAGTTGTTGGACAGCTCCGAAATGCTGAGCAGCACTAGATCTGGCTGTAATAACCTGAAATTAGTTGATCTGCTTAAGTTACAAATGATCAGAAAGCCAGAAGCCAAAAACGCTTTATCTCAGCGAAAGAAGTCAAAAATGGACTATCTGTGAATTTGCAGCTTTACATTCAATTTTCAGCCTTGTTAGTTGTTGGATAGCTCCGAAATGCTGAGCAGCACTAGATCTAGCTGTAATAAGCTGAAATTAGTTGATCTGCTTAAGTTACAAATGATCAGAAAGCCAGAAGCCAAAAACGCTTTAACTCAGCGAAAGAAGTCAAAAATGGACTATCTGTGAATTTGCAGCTTTACATTCAATTTTCAGCCTTGTTAGTTGTTGGACAGCTCCGAAATACTGAGCAGCACTAGATCTGGCTGTAATAACCTGAAATTAGTTGATCTGCTTAAGTTACAAATGATCAGAAAGCCAGAAGCCAAAAACGCTTTATCTCAGCGAAAGAAGTCAAAAATGGACTATCTGTGAATTTGCAGCTTTACATTCAATTTTCAGCCTTGTTAGTTGTTGGATAGCTCCGAAATGCTGAGCAGCACTAGATCTAGCTGTAATAAGCTGAAATTAGTTGATCTGCTTAAGTTACAAATGATCAGAAAGCCAGAAGCCAAAAACGCTTTATCTCAGCGAAAGAAGTCAAAAATGGACTATCTGTGAATTTGCAGCTTTATATTCAATTTTCAGCCTTGTTAGTTGTTGGACAGCTCCGAAATGCTGAGCAGCACTAGATCTAGCTGTAATAAGCTGAAATTAGTTGATCTGCTTAAGTTACAAATGATCAGAAAGCCAGAAGCCAAAAACGCTTTATCTCAGCGAAAGAAGTCAAAAATGGACTATCTGTGAATTTGCAGCTTTACATTCAATTTTCAGCCTTGTTAGTTGTTGGACAGCTCCGAAATGCTGAGCAGCACAAGATCTAGCTGTAATAAGCTGAAATTAGTTGATCTGCTTAAGTTACAAATGATCAGAAAGCCAGAAGCCAAAAACGCTTTAACTCAGCGAAAGAAGTCAAAAATGGACTATCTGTGAATTTGCAGCTTTACATTCAATTTTCAGCCTTGTTAGTTGTTGGACAGCTCCGAAATGCTGAGCAGCACTAGATCTAGCTGTAATAAGGTGAAATTATTTGATCTGCTTAAGTTACAAATGATCAGAAAGCCAGAAGCCAAAAACGCTTTATCTCAGCGAAAGAAGTCAAAAATGGACTATCTGTGGATTTGCAGCTTTACATTCAATTTTCAGCCTTGTTAGTTGTTGGACCGCTCCGAAATGCTGAGCAGCACTAGATCTGGCTGTAATAACCTGAAATTAGTTGATCTGCTTAAGTTACAAATGATCAGAAAGCCAGAAGCCAAAAACGCTTTATCTCAGCGAAAGAAGTCAAAAATGGACTATCTGTGAATTTGCAGCTTTACATTCAATTTTCAGCCTTGTTAGTTGTTGGACAGCTCCGAAATGCTGAGCAGCACTAGATCTAGCTGTAATAAGCTGAAATTAGTTGATCTGCTTAAGTTACAAATGATCAGAAAGCCAGAAGCCAAAAACGCTTTATCTCAGCGAAAGAAGTCAAAAATGGACTATCTGTGAATTTGCAGCTTTACATTCAATTTTCAGCCTTGTTAGTTGTTGGACAGCTCCGAAATGCTGAGCAGCACTAGATCTGGCTGTAATAACCTGAAATTAGTTGATCTGCTTAAGTTACAAATGATCAGAAAGCCAGAAGCCAAAAACGCTTTATCTCAGCGAAAGAAGTCAAAAATGGACTATCTGTGAATTTGCAGCTTTACATTCAATTTTCAGCCTTGTTAGTTGTTGGACAGCTCCGAGATGCTGAGCAGCACTAGATCTAGCTGTAATAAGCTGAAATTAGTTGATCTGCTTAAGTTACAAATGATCAGAAAGCCAGAAGCCAAAAACGCTTTATCTCAGCGAAAGAAGTCAAAAATGGACTATCTGTGAATTTGCAGCTTTACATTCAATTTTCAGCCTTGTTAGTTGTTGGACAGCTCCGAAATGCTGAGCAGCAGTAGATCTGGCTGTAATAAGCTGAAATTAGTTGATCTGCTTAAGTTACAAATGATCAGAAATCCAGAAGCCAAAAACGCTTTATCTCAGCGAAAGAAGTCAAAAATGGACTATCTGTGAATTTGCAGCTTTACATTCAATTTTCAGGCTTGTTAGTTGTTGGACAGCTCCGAAATGCTGAGCAGCACTAGATCTGGCTGTAATAACCTGAAATTAGTTGATCTGCTTAAGTTACAAATGATCAGAAAGCCAGAAGCCAAAAACGCTTTAACTCAGCGAAAGAAGTCAAAAATGGACTATCTGTGGATTTGCAGCTTTACATTCAATTTTCAGCCTTGTTAGTTGTTGGACAGCTCCGAAATGCTGAGCAGCACTAGATCTAGCTGTAATAAGCTGAAATTAGTTGATCTGCTTAAGTTACAAATGATCAGAAAGCCAGAAGCAAAAAACGCTTTAACTCATCGAAAGAAGTCAACAATGGACTATCTGTGGATTTGCAGCTTTACATTCACTTTTCAGCCTTGTTAGTTGTTGGACAGCTCCGAAATGCTGAGCAGCACTAGATCTAGCTGTAATAAGCTGAAATTAGTTGATCTGCTTAAGTTACAAATGATCAGAAAGCCAGAAGCCAAAAACGCTTTATCTCAGCGAAAGAAGTCAAAAATGGACTATCTGTGAATTTGCAGCTTTACATTCAATTTTCAGCCTTGTTAGTTTGTTGGACAGCTCCGAAATGCTGAGCAGCACTAGATCTGGCTGTAATAAGCTGAAATTAGTTGATCTGCTTAAGTTACAAATGATCAGAAAGCCAGAAGCCAAAAACGCTTTATCTCAGCGAAAGAAGTCAAAAATGGACTATCTGTGAATTTGCAGCTTTACATTCAATTTTCAGCCTTGTTAGTTTGTTGGACAGCTCCGAAATGCTGAGCAGCACTAGATCTGGCTGTAATAAGCTGAAATTAGTTGATCTGCTTAAGTTACAAATGATCAGAAAGCCAGAAGCCAAAAACGCTTTATCTCAGCGAAAGAAGTCAAAAATGGACTATCTGTGAATTTGCAACTTTACATTCAATTTTCAGCCTTGTTAGTTGTTGGACAGCTCCGAAATGCTGAGCAGCACTAGATCTAGCTGTAATAAGCTGAAATTAGTTGATCTGCTTAAGTTACAAATGATCAGAAAGCCAGAAGCAAAAAACGCTTTAACTCAGCGAAAGAAGTCAACAATGGACTATCTGTGGATTTGCAGCTTTACATTCACTTTTCAGCCTTGTTAGTTGTTGGACAGCTCCGAAATGCTGAGCAGCACTAGATCTAGCTGTAATAAGCTGAAATTAGTTGATCTGCTTAAGTTACAAATGATCAGAAAGCCAGAAGCCAAAAACGCTTTATCTCAGCGAAAGAAGTCAAAAATGGACTACCTGTGAATTTGCAGCTTTACATTCAATTTTCAGCCTTGTTAGTTGTTGGACAGCTCCGAAATGCTGAGCAGCACTAGATCTGGCTGTAATAACCTGAAATTAGTTGATCTGCTTAAGTTACAAATGATCAGAAAGCCAGAAGCCAAAAACGCTTTATCTCAGCGAAAGAAGTCAAAAATGGACTATCTGTGAATTTGCAGCTTTACATTCAATTTTCAGCCTTGTTAGTTTGTTGGACAGCTCCGAAATGCTGAGCAGCACTAGATCTGGCTGTAATAAGCTGAAATTAGTTGATCTGCTTAAGTTACAAATGATCAGAAAGCCAGAAGCCAAAAACGCTTTATCTCAGCGAAAGAAGTCAAAAATGGACTATCTGTGAATTTGCAGCTTTACATTCAATTTTCAGGCTTGTTAGTTGTTGGACAGCTCCGAAATGCTGAGCAGCACTAGATCTGGCTGTAATAACCTGAAATTAGTTGATCTGCTTAAGTTACGAATGATCAGAAAGCCAGAAGCCAAAAACGCTTTATCTCAGCGAAAGAAGTCAAAAATGGACTATCTGTGAATTTGCAGCTTTACATTCAATTTTCAGCCTTGTCAGTTGTTGGACAGCTCCGAAATGCTGAGCAGCACTAGATCTAGCTGTAATAAGCTGAAATTAGTTGATCTGTTTAAGTAACAAATGATCAGAAAGCCAGAAGCCAAAAACGCTTTATCTCAGCGAAAGAAGTCAAAAATGGACTATCTGTGAATTTGCAGCTTTACATTCAATTTTCAGCCTTGTTAGTTGTTGGACAGCTCCGAAATGCTGAGCAGCACTAGATCTGGCTGTAATAAGCTGAAATTAGTTGATCTGCTTAAGTTACAAATGATCAGAAATCCAGAAGCCAAAAACGCTTTATCTCAGCGAACGAAGTCAAAAATGGACTATCTGTGAATTTGCAGCTTTACATTCAATTTTCAGGCTTGTTAGTTGTTGGACAGCTCCGAAATGCTGAGCAGCACTAGATCTGGCTGTAATAACCTGAAATTAGTTGATCTGCTTAAGTTACAAATGATCAGAA
Source organism: Poecilia mexicana (assembly GCF_051168715.1). Taxonomy (NCBI): domain Eukaryota; kingdom Metazoa; phylum Chordata; class Actinopteri; order Cyprinodontiformes; family Poeciliidae; genus Poecilia; species Poecilia mexicana. The sequence goes on from NW_028263381.1 coordinate 23,273, forward strand.
AGCCAGAAGCCAAAAACGCTTTAACTCAGCGAAAGAAGTCAAAAATGGACTATCTGTGGATTTGCAGCTTTACATTCAATTTTCAGCCTTGTTAGTTGTTGGACAGCTTCGAAATGCTGAGCAGCACTAGATCTAGCTGTAATAAGCTGAAATTAGTTGATCTGCTTAAGTTACAAATGATCAGAAAGCCAGAAGCAAAAAACGCTTTAACTCAGCGAAAGAAGTCAACAATGGACTATCTGTGGATTTGCAGCTTTACATTCACTTTTCAGCCTTGTTAGTTGTTGGACAGCTCCGAAATGCTGAGCAGCACTAGATCTAGCTGTAATAAGCTGAAATTAGTTGATCTGCTTAAGTTACAAATGATCAGAAAGCCAGAAGCCAAAAACGCTTTATCTCAGCGAAAGAAGTCAAAAATGGACTACCTGTGAATTTGCAGCTTTACATTCAATTTTCAGCCTTGTTAGTTGTTGGACAGCTCCGAAATGCTGAGCAGCACTAGATCTGGCTGTAATAACCTGAAATTAGTTGATCTGCTTAAGTTACAAATGATCAGAAAGCCAGAAGCCAAAAACGCTTTATCTCAGCGAAAGAAGTCAAAAATGGACTATCTGTGAATTTGCAGCTTTACATTCAATTTTCAGCCTTGTTAGTTTGTTGGACAGCTCCGAAATGCTGAGCAGCACTAGATCTGGCTGTAATAAGCTGAAATTAGTTGATCTGCTTAAGTTACAAATGATCAGAAAGCCAGAAGCCAAAAACGCTTTATCTCAGCGAAAGAAGTCAAAAATGGACTATCTGTGAATTTGCAACTTTACATTCAATTTTCAGCCTTGTTAGTTGTTGGACAGCTCCGACATGCTGAGCAGCACTAGATCTGGCTGTAATAAGCTGAAATTAGTTGATCTGCTTAAGTTACAAATGATCAGAAAGCCAGAAGCCAAAAACGCTTTATCTCAGCGAAAGAAGTCAAAAATGGACTATCTGTGAATTTGCAGCTTTACATTCAATTTTCAGCCTTGTTAGTTGTTGGACAGCTCCGAAATGCTGAGCAGCACTAGATCTAGCTGTAATAAGCTGAAATTAGTTGATCTGCTTAAGTTACAAATGATCAGAAAGCCAGAAGCCAAAAACGCTTTATCTCAGCGAAAGAAGTCAAAAATGGACTATCTGTGAATTTGCAGCTTTACATTCAATTTTCAGCCTTGTTAGTTGTTGGACAGCTCCGAAATGCTGAGCAGCACTAGATCTGGCTGTAATAAGCTGAAATTAGTTGATCTGCTTAAGTTACAAATGATCAGAAAGCCAGAAGCCAAAAACGCTTTATCTCAGCGAGAGAAGTCAAAAATGGACTATCTGTTAATTTGGAGCTTTACATTCAATTTTCAGCCTTGTAAGTTGTTGGACAACTCCGAAGTGCTGAGCAGCACTAGATCTGACTGTATTAAACTCAAATTAGTTTGTCTGCTTATGTTATAAATGATCAGCAAGCCAGAAGCCAAAAACGCTTTATCTCAGCGAGAGAAGTCAAAAATGGACTATCTGTTAATTTGGAGCTTTACATTCTATGTTCAGCCTTGTAAGTTGTTGGACAGCTCCGAAGTGCTGAGCAGCACAAGATCTGACTGTATTAAACTCAAATTAGTTTGTCTGCTTATGTTATAAATGATCAGCAAGCCAGAAGCCAAAAACGCCTTATCTCAGCGAGAGAAGTCAAAAATGGACTATCTGTTAATTTGGAGCTTTACATTCTATGGTCAGCCTTGTAAGTTGTTTGATAGCTCCGAAGTGCTGAGCAGCACAAGATCTGACTGTATTAAACTCAAGTTAGTTTGTCTGCTTATGTTATAAATGATCAGCAAGCCAGAAGCCAAAAACGCTTTATCTCAGCGAGAGAAGTCAAAAATGGACTATCTGTTTAATTTGGAGCTTTACATTCTATGTTCAGCCTTGTAAGTTGTTGGACAGCTCCGAAGTGCTGAGCAGCACAAGATTTGACTGTATTAAACTCAAATTAGTTTGTCTGCTTATGTTATAAATGATCAGCAAGCCAGAAGCCAAAAACGCTTTATCTAAGCGAGAGAAGTCAAAAATGGACTATCTGTTAATTTGGAGCTTTACATTCAATATTCAGCCTTGTAAGTTGTTGGACAGCTCCGAAGTGCTGAGCAGCACTAGATCTGACTGTATTAAACTCAAATTAGTTTGTCTGCTTATGTTATAAATGATCAGCAAGCCAGAAGCCAAAAACGCTTTATGTCAGCGAGAGAAGTCAAAAATGGACTATCTGTTAATTTGGAGATTTACATTCAATTTTCAGCCTTGTAAGTTGTTGGACAGCTCCGAAGTGCTGAGGAGCACAAGATCTGACTGTATTAAACTCAAATTAGTTTGTCTGCTTATGTTATAAATGATCAGCAAGCCAGAAGCCAAAAACGCTTTATCTCAGCGAGAGAAGTCAAAAATGGACTATCTGTTAATTTGGAGCTTTACATTCAATTTTCAGCCTTGTAAGTTGTTGGACAGCTCCGAAGTGCTGAGCAGCACTAGATCTGACTGTATTAAACTCAAATTAGTTTGTCTGCTTATGTTATAAATGATCAGCAAGCCAGAAGCCAAAAACGCTTTATCTCAGCGAGAGAAGTCAAAAATGGACTATCTGTTAATTTGGAGCTTTACATTCTATGTTCAGCCTTGTAAGTTGTTGGATAGCTCCGAAGTGCTGAGCAGCACTAGATCTGACTGTATTAAACTCAAATTAGTTTGTCTGCTTATGTTATAAATGATCAGGAAGCCAGAAGCCAAAAACGCTTTATCTCAGCGAGAGAAGTCAAAAATGGACTATCTGTTAATTTGGAGATTTACATTCAATTTTCAGCCTTGTAAGTTGTTGGACAGCTCCGAAGTGCTGAGCAGCACTAGATCTGACTGTATTAAACTCAAATTAGTTTGTCTGCTTATGTTATAAATGATCAGCAAGCCAGAAGCCAAAAACGCTTTATCTCAGCGAGAGAAGTCAAAAATGGACTATCTGTTAATTTGGAGCTTTACATTCTATGTTCAGCCTTGTAAGTTGTTTGATAGCTCCGAAGTGCTGAGCAGCACAAGATCTGACTGTATTAAACTCAAATTAGTTTGTCTGCTTATGTTATAAATGATCAGCAAGCCAGAAGCCAAAAACGCTTTATCTCAGCGAGAGAAGTCAAAAATGGACTATCTGTTAATTTGGAGCTTTACATTCAATGTTCAGCCTTGTAAGTTGTTGGACAGCTCCGAAGTGCTGAGCAGCACTAGATCTGACTGTATTAAACTCAAATTAGTTTGTCTGCTTATGTTATAAATGATCAGCAAGCCAGAAGCCAAAAACGCTTTATCTCAGCGAGAGAAGTCAAAAATGGACTATCTGTTAATTTGGAGCTTTACATTCTATGTTCAGCCTTGTAAGTTGTTGGACAGCTCCGAAGTGCTGAGCAGCACTAGATCTGACTGTATTAAACTCAAATTAGTTTGTCTGCTTATGTTATAAATGATCAGCAAGCCAGAAGCCAAAAACGCTTTATCTCAGCGAGAGAAGTCAAAAATGGACTATCTGTTAATTTGGAGCTTTACATTCTATGTTCAGCCTTGTAAGTTGTTGGATAGCTCCGAAGTGCTGAGCAGCACTAGATCTGACTGTATTAAACTCAAATTAGTTTGTCTGCTTATGTTATAAATGATCAGGAAGCCAGAAGCCAAAAACGCTTTATCTCAGCGAGAGAAGTCAAAAATGGACTATCTGTTAATTTGGAGATTTACATTCAATTTTCAGCCTTGTAAGTTGTTGGACAGCTCCGAAGTGCTGAGCAGCACTAGATCTGACTGTATTAAACTCAAATTAGTTTGTCTGCTTATGTTATAAATGATCAGCAAGCCAGAAGCCAAAAACGCTTTATCTCAGCGAGAGAAGTCAAAAATGGACTATCTGTTAATTTGGAGATTTACATTCAATTTTCAGCCTTGTAAGTTGTTGGACAGCTCCGAAGTGCTGAGCAGCACTAGATCTGACTGTATTAAACTCAAATTAGTTTGTCTGCTTATGTTATAAATGATCAGCAAGCCAGAAGCCAAAAACGCTTTATCTCAGCGAGAGAAGTCAAAAATGGACTATCTGTTAATTTGGAGCTTTACATTCAATGTTCAGCCTTGTAAGTTGTTGGACAGCTCCGAAGTGCTGAGCAGCACTAGATCTGACTGTATTAAACTCAAATTAGTTTGTCTGCTTATGTTATAAATGATCAGTAAGCCAGAAGCCAAAAACGCTTTATCTCAGCGAGAGAAGTCAAAAATGGACTATCTGTTAATTTGGAGTTTTACATTCAATTTTCAGCCTTGTAAGTTGTTGGACAGCTCCGAAGTGCTGAGCAGCACTAGATCTGACTGTATTAAACTCAAATTAGTTTGTCTGCTTATGTTATAAATGATCAGCAAGCCAGAAGCCAAAAACGCTTTATCTCAGCGAGAGAAGTCAAAAATGGACTATCTGTTAATTTGGAGCTTTACATTCAATGTTCAGCCTTGTAAGTTGTTGGACAGCTCCGAAGTGCTGAGCAGCACAAGATCTGACTGTATTAAACTCAAATTAGTTTTTCTGCTTATGTTATAAATTATCAGCAAGCCAGAAGCCAAAAACGCTTTATCTCAGCGAGAGAAGTCAAAAATGGACTATCTGTTAATTTGGAGCTTTACATTCAATGTTCAGCCTTGTAAGTTGTTGGACAGCTCCGAAGTGCTGAGCAGCACTAGATCTGACTGTATTAAACTCAAATTAGTTTGTCTGCTTATGTTATAAATGATCAGCAAGCCAGAAGCAAAAAACGCTTTATCTCAGCGAGAGAAGTCAAAAATGGACTATCTGTTAATTTGCAGCTTTACATTCAATTTTCAGCCTTGTTAGTTGTTGGACAGCTCCGAAATGCTGAGCAGCACTAGATCTGGCTGTAATAACCTGAAATTAGTTGATCTGCTTAAGTTACAAATGATCAGAAAGCCAGAAGCCAAAAACGCTTTATCTCAGCGAAAGAAGTCAAAAATGGACTATCTGTGAATTTGCAGCTTTACATTCAATTTTCAGCCTTGTCAGTTGTTGGACAGCTCCGAAATGCTGAGCAGCACTAGATCTAGCTGTAATAAGCTGAAATTAGTTGATCTGCTTAAGTTACAAATGATCAGAAAGCCAGAAGCCAAAAACGCTTTATCTCAGCGAAAGAAGTCAAAAATGGACTATCTGTGAATTTGCAGCTTTACATTCAATTTTCAGCCTTGTTAGTTGTTGGACAGCTCCGAAATGCTGAGCAGCACTAGATCTGGCTGTAATAACCTGAAATTAGTTGATCTGCTTAAGTTACAAATGATCAGAAAGCCAGAAGCCAAAAAGGCTTTATCTCAGCGAAAGAAGTCAAAAATGGACTATCTGTGAATTTGCAGCTTTACATTCAATTTTCAGCCTTGTTAGTTGTTGGACAGCTCCGAAATGCTGAGCAGCACTAGATCTGGCTGTAATAACCTGAAATTAGTTGATCTGCTTAAGTTACAAATGATCAGAAAGCCAGAAGCCAAAAAGGCTTTATCTTAGCGAAAGAAGTCAAAAATGGACTATCTGTGAATTTGCAGCTTTACATTCAATTTTCAGCCTTGTTAGTTGTTGGACAGCTCCGAAATGCTGAGCAGCACTAGATCTAGCTGTAATAAGCTGAAATTAGTTGATCTGCTTAAGTTACAAATGATCATAAAGCCAGAAGCCAAAAACGCTTTATCTCAGCGAAAGAAGTCAAGAATGGACTATCTGTGGATTTGCAGCTTTACATTCAATTTTCAGCCTTGTTAGTTGTTGGACAGCTCCGAAATGCTGAGCAGCACTAGATCTAGCTGTAATAAGCTGAAATTAGTTGATCTGCTTAAGTTACAAATGATCAGAAAGCCAGAAGCCAAAAACGCTTTATCTCAGCGAAAGAAGTCAAGAATGGACTATCTGTGGATTTGCAGCTTTACATTCAATTTTCAGCCTTGTTAGTTGTTGGACAGCTCCGAAATGCTGAGCAGCACTAGATCTAGCTGTAATAAGCTGAAATTAGTTGATCTGCTTAAATTACAAATGATCAGAAAGCCAGAAGCCAAAAACGCTTTATCTCAGCGAAAGAAGTCAAAAATGGACTATCTGTGAATTTGCAGCTTTACATTCAATTTTCAGCCTTGTTAGTTGTTGGACAGCTCCGAAATGCTGAGCAGCACTAGATCTAGCTGTAATAAGCTGAAATTAGTTGATCTGCTTAAGTTACAAATGATCAGAAAGCCAGAAGCCAAAAACGCTTTATCTCAGCGAAAGAAGTCAAAAATGGACTATCTGTGAATTTGCAGCTTTACATTCAATTTTCAGCCTTGTTAGTTGTTGGACAGCTCCGAAATGCTGAGCAGCACTAGATCTGGCTGTAATAACCTGAAATTAGTTGATCTGCTTAAGTTACAAATGATCAGAAAGCCAGAAGCCAAAAACGCTTTATCTCAGCGAAAGAAGTCAAAAATGGACTATCTGTGAATTTGCAGCTTTACATTCAATTTTCAGCCTTGTTAGTTGTTGGATAGCTCCGAAATGCTGAGCAGCACTAGATCTAGCTGTAATAAGCTGAAATTAGTTGATCTGCTTAAGTTACAAATGATCAGAAAGCCAGAAGCCAAAAACGCTTTATCTCAGCGAAAGAAGTCAAAAATGGACTATCTGTGAATTTGCAGCTTTACATTCAATTTTCAGCCTTGTTAGTTGTTGGACAGCTCCGAAATGCTGAGCAGCACTAAATCTGGCTGTAATCACCTGAAATTAGTTGATCTGCTTAAGTTACAAATGATCAGAAAGCCAGAAGCCAAAAACGCTTTAACTCAGCGAAAGAAGTCAAAAATGGACTATCTGTGGATTTGCAGCTTTACATTCAATTTTCAGCCTTGTAAGTTGTTGGACAGCTCCGAAATGCTGAGCAGCACTAGATCTAGCTGTAATAAGCTGAAATTAGTTGATCTGCTTAAGTTACAAATGATCAGAAAGCCAGAAGCCAAAAACGCTTTATCTCAGCGAAAGAAGTCAAAAATGGACTATCTGTGAATTTGCAGCTTTACATTCAATTTTCAGCCTTGTTAGTTGTTGGACAGCTCCGAAATGCTGAGCAGCACTAGATCTAGCTGTAATAAGCTGAAATTAGTTGATCTGCTTAAGTTACAAATGATCATAAAGCCAGAAGCCAAAAACGCTTTATCTCAGCGAAAGAAGTCAAGAATGGACTATCTGTGGATTTGCAGCTTTACATTCAATTTTCAGCCTTGTTAGTTGTTGGACAGCTCCGAAATGCTGAGCAGCACTAGATCTAGCTGTAATAAGCTGAAATTAGTTGATCTGCTTAAGTTACAAATGATCAGAAAGCCAGAAGCCAAAAACGCTTTATCTCAGCGAAAGAAGTCAAGAATGGACTATCTGTGGATTTGCAGCTTTACATTCAATTTTCAGCCTTGTTAGTTGTTGGACAGCTCCGAAATGCTGAGCAGCACTAGATCTAGCTGTAATAAGCTGAAATTAGTTGATCTGCTTAAGTTACAAATGATCATAAAGCCAGAAGCCAAAAACGCTTTATCTCAGCGAAAGAAGTCAAAAATGGACTATCTGTGAATTTGCAGCTTTACATTCAATTTTCAGCCTTGTTAGTTGTTGGACCGCTCCGAAATGCTGAGCAGCACTAGATCTGGCTGTAATAAGCTGAAATTAGTTGATCTGCTTAAGTTACAAATGATCAGAAAGCCAGAAGCCAAAAACGCTTTATCTCAGCGAAAGAAGTCAAAAATGGACTATCTGTGAATTTGCAGCTTTAAATTCAATTTTCAGCCTTGTTAGTTGTTGGACAGCTACGAAATGCTGAGCAGCACTAGATCTAGCTGTAATAAGCTGAAATTAGTTGATCTGCTTAAGTTACAAATGATCAGAAAGCCAGAAGCCAAAAACGCTTTATCTCAGCGAAAGAAGTCAAAAATGGACTATCTGTGAATTTGCAGCTTTACATTCAATTTTCAGCCTTGTTAGTTGTTGGACAGCTCCGAAATGCTGAGCAGCACTAAATCTGGCTGTAATAACCTGAAATTAGTTGATCTGCTTAAGTTACAAATGATCAGAAAGCCAGAAGCCAAAAACGCTTTAACTCAGCGAAAGAAGTCAAAAATGGACTATCTGTGGATTTGCAGCTTTACATTCAATTTTCAGCCTTGTAAGTTGTTGGACAGCTCCGAAATGCTGAGCAGCACTAGATCTAGCTGTAATAAGCTGAAATTAGTTGATCTGCTTAAGTTACAAATGATCAGAAAGCCAGAAGCCAAAAACGCTTTATCTCAGCGAAAGAAGTCAAAAATGGACTATCTGTGAATTTGCAGCTTTACATTCAATTTTCAGCCTTGTTAGTTGTTGGACAGCTCCGAAATGCTGAGCAGCACTAAATCTGGCTGTAATCACCTGAAATTAGTTGATCTGCTTAAGTTACAAATGATCAGAAAGCCAGAAGCCAAAAACGCTTTAACTCAGCGAAAGAAGTCAAAAATGGACTATCTGTGGATTTGCAGCTTTACATTCAATTTTCAGCCTTGTAAGTTGTTGGACAGCTCCGAAATGCTGAGCAGCACTAGATCTAGCTGTAATAAGCTGAAATTAGTTGATCTGCTTAAGTTACAAATGATCAGAAAGCCAGAAGCCAAAAACGCTTTATCTCAGCGAAAGAAGTCAAAAATGGACTATCTGTGAATTTGCAGCTTTACATTCAATTTTCAGCCTTGTTAGTTGTTGGACAGCTCCGAAATGCTGAGCAGCACTAAATCTGGCTGTAATCACCTGAAATTAGTTGATCTGCTTAAGTTACAAATGATCAGAAAGCCAGAAGCCAAAAACGCTTTATCTCAGCGAAAGAAGTCAAAAATGGACTATCTGTGAATTTGCAGCTTTACATTCAATTTTCAGCCTTGTTAGTTGTTGGACAGCTCCGAAATGCTGAGCAGCACTAGATCTAGATGTAATAAGCTGAAATTAGTTGATCTGCTTAAGTTACAAATGATCAGAAAGCCAGAAGCCAAAAACGCTTTATCTCAGCGAAAGAAGTCAAAAATGGACTATCTGTGAATTTGCAGCTTTACATTCAATTTTCCGCCTTGTTAGTTGTTGGACAGCTCCGAAATGCTGAGCAGCACTAGATCTAGCTGTAATAAGCTGAAATTAGTTGATCTGCTTAAGTTACAAATGATCAGAAAGCCAGAAGCCAAAAACGCTTTAACTCAGCGAAAGAAGTCAAAAATGGACTATCTGTGAATTTGCAGCTTTACATTCAATTTTCAGCCTTGTTAGTTGTTGGACAGCTCCGAAATGCTGAGCAGCACTAAATCTGGCTGTAATCACCTGAAATTAGTTGATCTGCTTAAGTTACAAATGATCAGAAAGCCAGAAGCCAAAAACGCTTTAACTCAGCGAAAGAAGTCAAAAATGGACTATCTGTGAATTTGCAGCTTTACATTCAATTTTCAGCCTTGTTAGTTGTTGGACAGCTCCGAAATGCTGAGCAGCACTAAATCTGGCTGTAATCACCTGAAATTAGTTGATCTGCTTAAGTTACAAATGATCAGAAAGCCAGAAGCCAAAAACGCTTTAACTCAGCGAAAGAAGTCAAAAATGGACTATCTGTGGATTTGCAGCTTTACATTCAATTTTCAGCCTTGTTAGTTGTTGGACAGCTCCGAAATGCTGAGCAGCACTAGATCTAGCTGTAATAAGCTGAAATTAGTTGATCTGCTTAAGTTACAAATGATCAGAAAGCCAGAAGCCAAAAACGCTTTATCTCAGCGAAAGAAGTCAAGAATGGACTATCTGTGGATTTGCAGCTTTACATTCAATTTTCAGCCTTGTTAGTTGTTGGACAGCTCCGAAATGCTGAGCAGCACTAGATCTAGCTGTAATAAGCTGAAATTAGTTGATCTGATTAAATTACAAATGATCAGAAAGCCAGAAGCCAAAAACGCTTTATCTCAGCGAAAGAAGTCAAAAATGGACTATCTGTGAATTTGCAGCTTTACATTCAATTTTCAGCCTTGTTAGTTGTTGGACAGCTCCGAAATGCTGAGCAGCACTAGATCTAGCTGTAATAAGCTGAAATTAGTTGATCTGCTTAAGTTACAAATGATCAGAAAGCCAGAAGCCAAAAACGCTTTATCTCAGCGAAAGAAGTCAAAAATGGACTATCTGTGAATTTGCAGCTTTACATTCAATTTTCAGCCTTGTTAGTTGTTGGACAGCTCCGAAATGCTGAGCAGCACTAGATCTGGCTGTAATAACCTGAAATTAGTTGATCTGCTTAAGTTACAAATGATCAGAAAGCCAGAAGCCAAAAACGCTTTATCTCAGCGAAAGAAGTCAAAAATGGACTATCTGTGAATTTGCAGCTTTACATTCAATTTTCAGCCTTGTTAGTTGTTGGATAGCTCCGAAATGCTGAGCAGCACTAGATCTAGCTGTAATAAGCTGAAATTAGTTGATCTGCTTAAGTTACAAATGATCAGAAAGCCAGAAGCCAAAAACGCTTTATCTCAGCGAAAGAAGTCAAAAATGGACTATCTGTGAATTTGCAGCTTTACATTCAATTTTCAGCCTTGTTAGTTGTTGGACAGCTCCGAAATGCTGAGCAGCACTAAATCTGGCTGTAATCACCTGAAATTAGTTGATCTGCTTAAGTTACAAATGATCAGAAAGCCAGAAGCCAAAAACGCTTTAACTCAGCGAAAGAAGTCAAAAATGGACTATCTGTGGATTTGCAGCTTTACATTCAATTTTCAGCCTTGTAAGTTGTTGGACAGCTCCGAAATGCTGAGCAGCACTAGATCTAGCTGTAATAAGCTGAAATTAGTTGATCTGCTTAAGTTACAAATGATCAGAAAGCCAGAAGCCAAAAACGCTTTATCTCAGCGAAAGAAGTCAAAAATGGACTATCTGTGAATTTGCAGCTTTACATTCAATTTTCAGCCTTGTTAGTTGTTGGACAGCTCCGAAATGCTGAGCAGCACTAGATCTAGCTGTAATAAGCTGAAATTAGTTGATCTGCTTAAGTTACAAATGATCATAAAGCCAGAAGCCAAAAACGCTTTATCTCAGCGAAAGAAGTCAAGAATGGACTATCTGTGGATTTGCAGCTTTACATTCAATTTTCAGCCTTGTTAGTTGTTGGACAGCTCCGAAATGCTGAGCAGCACTAGATCTAGCTGTAATAAGCTGAAATTAGTTGATCTGCTTAAGTTACAAATGATCAGAAAGCCAGAAGCCAAAAACGCTTTATCTCAGCGAAAGAAGTCAAGAATGGACTATCTGTGGATTTGCAGCTTTACATTCAATTTTCAGCCTTGTTAGTTGTTGGACAGCTCCGAAATGCTGAGCAGCACTAGATCTAGCTGTAATAAGCTGAAATTAGTTGATCTGCTTAAGTTACAAATGATCATAAAGCCAGAAGCCAAAAACGCTTTATCTCAGCGAAAGAAGTCAAAAATGGACTATCTGTGAATTTGCAGCTTTACATTCAATTTTCAGCCTTGTTAGTTGTTGGACCGCTCCGAAATGCTGAGCAGCACTAGATCTGGCTGTAATAAGCTGAAATTAGTTGATCTGCTTAAGTTACAAATGATCAGAAAGCCAGAAGCCAAAAACGCTTTATCTCAGCGAAAGAAGTCAAAAATGGACTATCTGTGAATTTGCAGCTTTAAATTCAATTTTCAGCCTTGTTAGTTGTTGGACAGCTACGAAATGCTGAGCAGCACTAGATCTAGCTGTAATAAGCTGAAATTAGTTGATCTGCTTAAGTTACAAATGATCAGAAAGCCAGAAGCCAAAAACGCTTTATCTCAGCGAAAGAAGTCAAAAATGGACTATCTGTGAATTTGCAGCTTTACATTCAATTTTCAGCCTTGTTAGTTGTTGGACAGCTCCGAAATGCTGAGCAGCACTAAATCTGGCTGTAATAACCTGAAATTAGTTGATCTGCTTAAGTTACAAATGATCAGAAAGCCAGAAGCCAAAAACGCTTTAACTCAGCGAAAGAAGTCAAAAATGGACTATCTGTGGATTTGCAGCTTTACATTCAATTTTCAGCCTTGTAAGTTGTTGGACAGCTCCGAAATGCTGAGCAGCACTAGATCTAGCTGTAATAAGCTGAAATTAGTTGATCTGCTTAAGTTACAAATGATCAGAAAGCCAGAAGCCAAAAACGCTTTATCTCAGCGAAAGAAGTCAAAAATGGACTATCTGTGAATTTGCAGCTTTACATTCAATTTTCAGCCTTGTTAGTTGTTGGACAGCTCCGAAATGCTGAGCAGCACTAAATCTGGCTGTAATCACCTGAAATTAGTTGATCTGCTTAAGTTACAAATGATCAGAAAGCCAGAAGCCAAAAACGCTTTAACTCAGCGAAAGAAGTCAAAAATGGACTATCTGTGGATTTGCAGCTTTACATTCAATTTTCAGCCTTGTAAGTTGTTGGACAGCTCCGAAATGCTGAGCAGCACTAGATCTAGCTGTAATAAGCTGAAATTAGTTGATCTGCTTAAGTTACAAATGATCAGAAAGCCAGAAGCCAAAAACGCTTTATCTCAGCGAAAGAAGTCAAAAATGGACTATCTGTGAATTTGCAGCTTTACATTCAATTTTCAGCCTTGTTAGTTGTTGGACAGCTCCGAAATGCTGAGCAGCACTAAATCTGGCTGTAATCACCTGAAATTAGTTGATCTGCTTAAGTTACAAATGATCAGAAAGCCAGAAGCCAAAAACGCTTTATCTCAGCGAAAGAAGTCAAAAATGGACTATCTGTGAATTTGCAGCTTTACATTCAATTTTCAGCCTTGTTAGTTGTTGGACAGCTCCGAAATGCTGAGCAGCACTAGATCTAGATGTAATAAGCTGAAATTAGTTGATCTGCCTAAGTTACAAATGATCAGAAAGCCAGAAGCCAAAAACGCTTTATCTCAGCGAAAGAAGTCAAAAATGGACTATCTGTGAATTTGCAGCTTTACATTCAATTTTCCGCCTTGTTAGTTGTTGGACAGCTCCGAAATGCTGAGCAGCACTAGATCTAGCTGTAATAAGCTGAAATTAGTTGATCTGCTTAAGTTACAAATGATCAGAAAGCCAGAAGCCAAAAACGCTTTAACTCAGCGAAAGAAGTCAAAAATGGACTATCTGTGAATTTGCAGCTTTACATTCAATTTTCAGCCTTGTTAGTTGTTGGACAGCTCCGAAATGCTGAGCAGCACTAAATCTGGCTGTAATCACCTGAAATTAGTTGATCTGCTTAAGTTACAAATGATCAGAAAGCCAGAAGCCAAAAACGCTTTAACTCAGCGAAAGAAGTCAAAAATGGACTATCTGTGAATTTGCAGCTTTACATTCAATTTTCAGCCTTGTTAGTTGTTGGACAGCTCCGAAATGCTGAGCAGCACTAAATCTGGCTGTAATCACCTGAAATTAGTTGATCTGCTTAAGTTACAAATGATCAGAAAGCCAGAAGCCAAAAACGCTTTAACTCAGCGAAAGAAGTCAAAAATGGACTATCTGTGGATTTGCAGCTTTACATTCAATTTTCAGCCTTGTTAGTTGTTGGACAGCTCCGAAATGCTGAGCAGCACTAGATCTAGCTGTAATAAGCTGAAATTAGTTGATCTGCTTAAGTTACAAATGATCAGAAAGCCAGAAGCCAAAAACGCTTTATCTCAGCGAAAGAAGTCAAGAATGGACTATCTGTGGATTTGCAGCTTTACATTCAATTTTCAGCCTTGTTAGTTGTTGGACAGCTCCGAAATGCTGAGCAGCACTAGATCTAGCTGTAATAAGCTGAAATTAGTTGATCTGATTAAATTACAAATGATCAGAAAGCCAGAAGCCAAAAACGCTTTATCTCAGCGAAAGAAGTCAAAAATGGACTATCTGTGAATTTGCAGCTTTACATTCAATTTTCAGCCTTGTTAGTTGTTGGACAGCTCCGAAATGCTGAGCAGCACTAGATCTAGCTGTAATAAGCTGAAATTAGTTGATCTGCTTAAGTTACAAATGATCAGAAAGCCAGAAGCCAAAAACGCTTTATCTCAGCGAAAGAAGTCAAAAATGGACTATCTGTGAATTTGCAGCTTTACATTCAATTTTCAGCCTTGTTAGTTGTTGGACAGCTCCGAAATGCTGAGCAGCACTAGATCTGGCTGTAATAACCTGAAATTAGTTGATCTGCTTAAGTTACAAATGATCAGAAAGCCAGAAGCCAAAAACGCTTTATCTCAGCGAAAGAAGTCAAAAATGGACTATCTGTGAATTTGCAGCTTTACATTCAATTTTCAGCCTTGTTAGTTGTTGGATAGCTCCGAAATGCTGAGCAGCACTAGATCTAGCTGTAATAAGCTGAAATTAGTTGATCTGCTTAAGTTACAAATGATCAGAAAGCCAGAAGCCAAAAACGCTTTATCTCAGCGAAAGAAGTCAAAAATGGACTATCTGTGAATTTGCAGCTTTACATTCAATTTTCAGCCTTGTTAGTTGTTGGACAGCTCCGAAATGCTGAGCAGCACTAAATCTGGCTGTAATCACCTGAAATTAGTTGATCTGCTTAAGTTACAAATGATCAGAAAGCCAGAAGCCAAAAACGCTTTAACTCAGCGAAAGAAGTCAAAAATGGACTATCTATGGATTTGCAGCTTTACATTCAATTTTCAGCCTTGTAAGTTGTTGGACAGCTCCGAAATGCTGAGCAGCACTAGATCTAGCTGTAATAAGCTGAAATTAGTTGATCTGCTTAAGTTACAAATGATCAGAAAGCCAGAAGCCAAAAACGCTTTATCTCAGCGAAAGAAGTCAAAAATGGACTATCTGTGAATTTGCAGCTTTACATTCAATTTTCAGCCTTGTTAGTTGTTGGACAGCTCCGAAATGCTGAGCAGCACTAGATCTAGCTGTAATAAGCTGAAATTAGTTGATCTGCTTAAGTTACAAATGATCATAAAGCCAGAAGCCAAAAACGCTTTATCTCAGCGAAAGAAGTCAAGAATGGACTATCTGTGGATTTGCAGCTTTACATTCAATTTTCAGCCTTGTTAGTTGTTGGACAGCTCCGAAATGCTGAGCAGCACTAGATCTAGCTGTAATAAGCTGAAATTAGTTGATCTGCTTAAGTTACAAATGATCAGAAAGCCAGAAGCCAAAAACGCTTTATCTCAGCGAAAGAAGTCAAGAATGGACTATCTGTGGATTTGCAGCTTTACATTCAATTTTCAGCCTTGTTAGTTGTTGGACAGCTCCGAAATGCTGAGCAGCACTAGATCTAGCTGTAATAAGCTGAAATTAGTTGATCTGCTTAAGTTACAAATGATCATAAAGCCAGAAGCCAAAAACGCTTTATCTCAGCGAAAGAAGTCAAAAATGGACTATCTGTGAATTTGCAGCTTTACATTCAATTTTCAGCCTTGTTAGTTGTTGGACCGCTCCGAAATGCTGAGCAGCACTAGATCTGGCTGTAATAAGCTGAAATTAGTTGATCTGCTTAAGTTACAAATGATCAGAAAGCCAGAAGCCAAAAACGCTTTATCTCAGCGAAAGAAGTCAAAAATGGACTATCTGTGAATTTGCAGCTTTAAATTCAATTTTCAGCCTTGTTAGTTGTTGGACAGCTACGAAATGCTGAGCAGCACTAGATCTAGCTGTAATAAGCTGAAATTAGTTGATCTGCTTAAGTTACAAATGATCAGAAAGCCAGAAGCCAAAAACGCTTTATCTCAGCGAAAGAAGTCAAAAATGGACTATCTGTGAATTTGCAGCTTTACATTCAATTTTCAGCCTTGTTAGTTGTTGGACAGCTCCGAAATGCTGAGCAGCACTAAATCTGGCTGTAATAACCTGAAATTAGTTGATCTGCTTAAGTTACAAATGATCAGAAAGCCAGAAGCCAAAAACGCTTTAACTCAGCGAAAGAAGTCAAAAATGGACTATCTGTGGATTTGCAGCTTTACATTCAATTTTCAGCCTTGTAAGTTGTTGGACAGCTCCGAAATGCTGAGCAGCACTAGATCTAGCTGTAATAAGCTGAAATTAGTTGATCTGCTTAAGTTACAAATGATCAGAAAGCCAGAAGCCAAAAACGCTTTATCTCAGCGAAAGAAGTCAAAAATGGACTATCTGTGAATTTGCAGCTTTACATTCAATTTTCAGCCTTGTTAGTTGTTGGACAGCTCCGAAATGCTGAGCAGCACTAGATCTAGATGTAATAAGCTGAAATTAGTTGATCTGCTTAAGTTACAAATGATCAGAAAGCCAGAAGCCAAAAACGCTTTATCTCAGCGAAAGAAGTCAAAAATGGACTATCTGTGAATTTGCAGCTTTACATTCAATTTTCCGCCTTGTTAGTTGTTGGACAGCTCCGAAATGCTGAGCAGCACTAGATCTAGCTGTAATAAGCTGAAATTAGTTGATCTGCTTAAGTTACAAATGATCAGAAAGCCAGAAGCCAAAAACGCTTTATCTCAGCGAAAGAAGTCAAAAATGGACTATCTGTGAATTTGCAGCTTTACATTCAATTTTCAGCCTTGTTAGTTGTTGGACAGCTCCGAAATGCTGAGCAGCACTAAATCTGGCTGTAATCACCTGAAATTAGTTGATCTGCTTAAGTTACAAATGATCAGAAAGCCAGAAGCCAAAAACGCTTTAACTCAGCGAAAGAAGTCAAAAATGGACTATCTGTGGATTTGCAGCTTTACATTCAATTTTCAGCCTTGTAAGTTGTTGGACAGCTCCGAAATGCTGAGCAGCACTAGATCTAGCTGTAATAAGCTGAAATTAGTTGATCTGCTTAAGTTACAAATGATCAGAAAGCCAGAAGCCAAAAACGCTTTATCTCAGCGAAAGAAGTCAAAAATGGACTATCTGTGAATTTGCAGCTTTACATTCAATTTTCAGCCTTGTTAGTTGTTGGACAGCTCCGAAATGCTGAGCAGCACTAGATCTAGCTGTAATAAGCTGAAATTAGTTGATCTGCTTAAGTTACAAATGATCATAAAGCCAGAAGCCAAAAACGCTTTATCTCAGCGAAAGAAGTCAAGAATGGACTATCTGTGGATTTGCAGCTTTACATTCAATTTTCAGCCTTGTAAGTTGTTGGACAGCTCCGAAATGCTGAGCAGCACTAGATCTAGCTGTAATAAGCTGAAATTAGTTGATCTGCTTAAGTTACAAATGATCAGAAAGCCAGAAGCCAAAAACGCTTTATCTCAGCGAAAGAAGTCAAAAATGGACTATCTGTGAATTTGCAGCTTTACATTCAATTTTCAGCCTTGTTAGTTGTTGGATAGCTCCGAAATGCTGAGCAGCACTAGATCTAGCTGTAATAAGCTGAAATTAGTTGATCTGCTTAAGTTACAAATGATCAGAAAGCCAGAAGCCAAAAACGCTTTATCTCAGCGAAAGAAGTCAAGAATGGACTATCTGTGGATTTGCAGCTTTACATTCAATTTTCAGCCTTGTTAGTTGTTGGACAGCTCCGAAATGCTGAGCAGCACTAGATCTAGCTGTAATAAGCTGAAATTAGTTGATCTGCTTAAGTTACAAATGATCATAAAGCCAGAAGCCAAAAACGCTTTATCTCAGCGAAAGAAGTCAAAAATGGACTATCTGTGGATTTGCAGCTTTACATTCAATTTTCAGCCTTGTTAGTTGTTGGACCGCTCCGAAATGCTGAGCAGCACTAGATCTGGCTGTAATAACCTGAAATTAGTTGATCTGCTTAAGTTACAAATGATCAGAAAGCCAGAAGCCAAAAACGCTTTATCTCAGCGAAAGAAGTCAAAAATGGACTATCTGTGAATTTGCAGCTTTACATTCAATTTTCAGCCTTGTTAGTTGTTGGATAGCTCCGAAATGCTGAGCAGCACTAGATCTAGCTGTAATAAGCCGAAATTAGTTGATCTGCTTAAGTTACAAATGATCAGCAAGCCAGAAGCCAAAAACGCTTTATCTCAGCGAGAGAAGTCAAAAATGGACTATCTGTTAATTTGGAGCTTTACATTCAATATTCAGCCTTGTAAGTTGTTGGACAGCTCCGAAGTGCTGAGCAGCACTAGATCTGACTGTATTAAACTCAAATTAGTTTGTCTGCTTATGTTATAAATGATCAGCAAGCCAGAAGCCAAAAACGCTTTATGTCAGCGAGAGAAGTCAAAAATGGACTATCTGTTAATTTGGAGATTTACATTCAATTTTCAGCCTTGTACGTTGTTGGACAGCTCCGAAGTGCTGAGGAGCACAAGATCTGACTGTATTAAACTCAAATTAGTTTGTCTGCTTATGTTATAAATGATCAGCAAGCCAGAAGCCAAAAACGCTTTATCTCAGCGAGAGAAGTCAAAAATGGACTATCTGTTAATTTGGAGCTTTACATTCAATGTTCAGCCTTGTAAGTTGTTGGACAGCTCCGAAGTGCTGAGCAGCACTAGATCTGACTGTATTAAACTCAAATTAGTTTGTCTGCTTATGTTATAAATGATCAGCAAGCCAGAAGCCAAAAACGCTTTATCTCAGCGAGAGAAGTCAAAAATGGACTATCTGTTAATTTGGAGCTTTACATTCTATGTTCAGCCTTGTAAGTTGTTGGATAGCTCCGAAGTGCTGAGCAGCACTAGATCTGACTGTATTAAACTCAAATTAGTTTGTCTGCTTATGTTATAAATGATCAGGAAGCCAGAAGCCAAAAACGCTTTATCTCAGCGAGAGAAGTCAAAAATGGACTATCTGTTAATTTGGAGATTTACATTCAATTTTCAGCCTTGTAAGTTGTTGGACAGCTCCGAAGTGCTGAGCAGCACTAGATCTGACTGTATTAAACTCAAATTAGTTTGTCTGCTTATGTTATAAATGATCAGCAAGCCAGAAGCCAAAAACGCTTTATCTCAGCGAGAGAAGTCAAAAATGGACTATCTGTTAATTTGGAGCTTTACATTCTATGTTCAGCCTTGTAAGTTGTTTGATAGCTCCGAAGTGCTGAGCAGCACAAGATCTGACTGTATTAAACTCAAATTAGTTTGTCTGCTTATGTTATAAATGATCAGCAAGCCAGAAGCCAAAAACGCTTTATCTCAGCGAGAGAAGTCAAAAATGGACTATCTGTTAATTTGGAGCTTTACATTCAATGTTCAGCCTTGTAAGTTGTTGGACAGCTCCGAAGTGCTGAGCAGCACTAGATCTGACTGTATTAAACTCAGATTAGTTTGTCTGCTTATGTTATAAATGATCAGCAAGCCAGAAGCCAACAACGCTTTATCTCAGCGAGAGAAGTCAAAAATGGACTATCTGTTAATTTGGAGCTTTACATTCTATGTTCAGCCTTGTAAGTTGTTGGACAGCTCCGAAGTGCTGAGCAGCACTAGATCTGACTGTATTAAACTCAAATTAGTTTGTCTGCTTATGTTATAAATGATCAGCAAGCCAGAAGCCAAAAACGCTTTATCTCAGCGAGAGAAGTCAAAAATGGACTATCTGTTAATTTGGAGCTTTACATTCTATGTTTAGCCTTGTAAGTTGTTGGACAGCTCCGAAGTGCTGAGCAGCACTAGATCTGACTGTATTAAACTCAAATTAGTTTGTCTGCTTATGTTATAAATGATCAGCAAGCCAGAAGCCAAAAACGCTTTATCTCAGCGAGAGAAGTCAAAAATGGACTATCTGTTAATTTGGAGCTTTACATTCTATGTTCAGCCTTGTAAGTTGTTGGATAGCTCCGAAGTGCTGAGCAGCACTAGATCTGACTGTATTAAACTCAAATTAGTTTGTCTGCTTATGTTATAAATGATCAGCAAGCCAGAAGCCAAAAACGCTTTATCTCAGCGAGAGAAGTCAAAAATGGACTATCTGTTAATTTGGAGCTTTACATTCAATGTTCAGCCTTGTAAGTTGTTGGACAGCTCCGAAGTGCTGAGCAGCACTAGATCTGACTGTATTAAACTCAAATTAGTTTGTCTGCTTATGTTATAAATGATCAGTAAGCCAGAAGCCAAAAACGCTTTATCTCAGCGAGAGAAGTCAAAAATGGACTATCTGTGAATTTGCAGCTTTACATTCAATTTTCAGCCTTGTTAGTTGTTGGACAGCTCCGAAATGCTGAGCAGCACTAGATCTGGCTGTAATAACCTGAAATTAGTTGATCTGCTTAAGTTACAAATGATCAGAAAGCCAGAAGCCAAAAAGGCTTTATCTCAGCGAAAGAAGTCAAAAATGGACTATCTGTGAATTTGCAGCTTTACATTCAATTTTCAGCCTTGTTAGTTGTTGGACAGCTCCGAAATGCTGAGCAGCACTAAATCTAGCTGTAATAAGCTGAAATTAGTTGATCTGCTTAAGTTACAAATGATCAGAAAGCCAGAAGCCAAAAACGCTTTATCTCAGAGAAAGAAGTCAAAAATGGACTATCTGTGAATTTGCAGCTTTACATTCAATTTTCAGCCTTGTTAGTTGTTGGACAGCTCCGAAATGCTGAGCAGCACTAGATCTGGCTGTAATAACCTGAAATTAGTTGATCTGCTTAAGTTACAAATGATCAGAAAGCCAGAAGCCAAAAAGGCTTTATCTTAGCGAAAGAAGTCAAAAATGGACTATCTGTGAATTTGCAGCTTTACATTCAATTTTCAGCCTTGTTAGTTGTTGGACAGCTCCGAAATGCTGAGCAGCACTAGATCTAGCTGTAATAAGCTGAAATTAGTTGATCTGCTTAAGTTACAAATGATCATAAAGCCAGAAGCCAAAAACGCTTTATCTCAGCGAAAGAAGTCAAGAATGGACTATCTGTGGATTTGCAGCTTTACATTCAATTTTCAGCCTTGTTAGTTGTTGGACAGCTCCGAAATGCTGAGCAGCACTAGATCTAGCTGTAATAAGCTGAAATTAGTTGATCTGCTTAAGTTACAAATGATCAGAAAGCCAGAAGCCAAAAACGCTTTATCTCAGCGAAAGAAGTCAAGAATGGACTATCTGTGGATTTGCAGCTTTACATTCAATTTTCAGCCTTGTTAGTTGTTGGACAGCTCCGAAATGCTGAGCAGCACTAGATCTAGCTGTAATAAGCTGAAATTAGTTGATCTGCTTAAATTACAAATGATCAGAAAGCCAGAAGCCAAAAACGCTTTATCTCAGCGAAAGAAGTCAAAAATGGACTATCTGTGAATTTGCAGCTTTACATTCAATTTTCAGCCTTGTTAGTTGTTGGACAGCTCCGAAATGCTGAGCAGCACTAGATCTAGCTGTAATAAGCTGAAATTAGTTGATCTGCTTAAGTTACAAATGATCAGAAAGCCAGAAGCCAAAAACGCTTTATCTCAGCGAGAGAAGTCAAAAATGGACTATCTGTGAAT
This sequence comes from Poecilia mexicana, assembly GCF_051168715.1. Classification (NCBI taxonomy): domain Eukaryota; kingdom Metazoa; phylum Chordata; class Actinopteri; order Cyprinodontiformes; family Poeciliidae; genus Poecilia; species Poecilia mexicana. The sequence continues at coordinate 44,726 of NW_028263381.1, forward strand.
TTGCAGCTTTACATTCAATTTTCAGCCTTGTTAGTTGTTGGACAGCTCCGAAATGCTGAGCAGCACTAGATCTAGCTGTAATAAGCTGAAATTAGTTGATCTGCTTAAGTTACAAATGATCAGAAAGCCAGAAGCCAAAAACGCTTTATCTCAGCGAGAGAAGTCAAAAATGGACTATCTGTTAATTTGGAGCTTTACATTCAATGTTCAGCCTTGTAAGTTGTTGGACAGCTCCGAAGTGCTGAGCAGCACTAGATCTGACTGTATTAAACTCAAATTAGTTTGTCTGCTTATGTTATAAATGATCAGTAAGCCAGAAGCCAAAAACGCTTTATCTCAGCGAGAGAAGTCAAAAATGGACTATCTGTTAATTTGGAGCTTTACATTCAATTTTCAGCCTTGTAAGTTGTTGGACAGCTCCGAAGTGCTGAGCAGCACTAGATCTGACTGTATTAAACTCAAATTAGTTTGTCTGCTTATGTTATAAATGATCAGCAAGCCAGAAGCCAAAAACGCTTTATCTCAGCGAGAGAAGTCAAAAATGGACTATCTGTTAATTTGGAGCTTTACATTCAATGTTCAGCCTTGTAAGTTGTTGGACAGCTCCGAAGTGCTGAGCAGCACTAGATCTGACTGTATTAAACTCAAATTAGTTTGTCTGCTTATGTTATAAATGATCAGTAAGCCAGAAGCCAAAAACGCTTTATCTCAGCGAGAGAAGTCAAAAATGGACTATCTGTTAATTTGGAGCTTTACATTCTATGTTCAGCCTTGTAAGTTGTTTGATAGCTCCGAAGTGCTGAGCAGCACAAGATCTGACTGTATTAAACTCAAATTAGTTTGTCTGCTTATGTTATAAATGATCAGCAAGCCAGAAGCCAAAAACGCTTTATCTCAGCGAGAGAAGACAAAAATGGACTATCTGTTAATTTGGAGCTTTACATTCAATGTTCAGCCTTGTAAGTTGTTGGACAGCTCCGAAGTGCTGAGCAGCACTAGATCTGACTGTATTAAACTCAAATTAGTTTGTCTGCTTATGTTATAAATGATCAGCAAGCCAGAAGCCAAAAACGCTTTATCTCAGCGAGAGAAGTCAAAAATGGACTATCTGTTAATTTGGAGATTTACATTCAATTTTCAGCCTAGTAAGTTGTTGGACAGCTCCGAAGTGCTGAGCAGCATTAGATCTGACTGTATTAAACTCAAATTAGTTTGTCTGCTTATGTTATAAATGATCAGTAAGCCAGAAGCCAAAAACGCTTTATCTCAGCGAGAGAAGTCAAAAATGGACTATCTGTTAATTTGGAGCTTTACATTCTATGTTCAGCCTTGTAAGTTGTTTGATAGCTCCGAAGTGCTGAGCAGCACAAGATCTGACTGTATTAAACTCAAATTAGTTTGTCTGCTTATGTTATAAATGATCAGCAAGCCAGAAGCCAAAAACGCTTTATCTCAGCGAGAGAAGTCAAAAATGGACTATCTGTTAATTTGGAGCTTTACATTCTATGTTCAGCCTTGTAAGTTGTTGGACAGCTCCGAAGTGCTGAGCAGCACTAGATCTGACTGTATTAAACTCAAATTAGTTTGTCTGCTTATGTTATAAATGATCAGCAAGCCAGAAGCCAAAAACGCTTTATCTCAGCGAGAGAAGTCAAAAATGGACTATCTGTTAATTTGGAGCTTTACATTCTATGTTCAGCCTTGTAAGTTGTTTGATAGCTCCGAAGTGCTGAGCAGCACAAGATCTGACTGTATTAAACTCAAATTAGTTTGTCTGCTTATGTTATAAATGATCAGCAAGCCAGAAGCCAAAAACGCTTTATCTCAGCGAGAGAAGACAAAAATGGACTATCTGTTAATTTGGAGCTTTACATTCAATGTTCAGCCTTGTAAGTTGTTGGACAGCTCCGAAGTGCTGAGCAGCACTAGATCTGACTGTATTAAACTCAAATTAGTTTGTCTGCTTATGTTATAAATGATCAGCAAGCCAGAAGCCAAAAACGCTTTATCTCAGCGAGAGAAGTCAAAAATGGACTATCTGTTAATTTGGAGCTTTACATTCTATGTTCAGCCTTGTAAGTTGTTTGATAGCTCCGAAGTGCTGAGCAGCACAAGATCTGACTGTATTAAACTCAAATTAGTTTGTCTGCTTATGTTATAAATGATCAGCAAGCCAGAAGCCAAAAACGCTTTATCTCAGCGAGAGAAGTCAAAAATGGACTATCTGTTAATTTGGAGCTTTACATTCAATGTTCAGCCTTGTAAGTTGTTGGACAGCTCCGAAGTGCTGAGCAGCACTAGATCTGACTGTATTAAACTCAAATTAGTTTGTCTGCTTAAGTTACAAATGATCAGAAAGCCAGAAGCCAAAAAGGCTTTATCTCAGCGAAAGAAGTCAAAAATGGACTATCTGTGAATTTGCAGCTTTACATTCAATTTTCAGCCTTGTTAGTTGTTGGACAGCTCCGAAATGCTGAGCAGCACTAAATCTAGCTGTAATAAGCTGAAATTAGTTGATCTGCTTAAGTTACAAATGATCAGAAAGCCAGAAGCCAAAAACGCTTTATCTCAGAGAAAGAAGTCAAAAATGGACTATCTGTGAATTTGCAGCTTTACATTCAATTTTCAGCCTTGTTAGTTGTTGGACAGCTCCGAAATGCTGAGCAGCACTAGATCTGGCTGTAATAACCTGAAATTAGTTGATCTGCTTAAGTTACAAATGATCAGAAAGCCAGAAGCCAAAAAGGCTTATCTTAGCGAAAGAAGTCAAAAATGGACTATCTGTGAATTTGCAGCTTTACATTCAATTTTCAGCCTTGTTAGTTGTTGGACAGCTCCGAAATGCTGAGCAGCACTAGATCTAGCTGTAATAAGCTGAAATTAGTTGATCTGCTTAAGTTACAAATGATCATAAAGCCAGAAGCCAAAAACGCTTTATCTCAGCGAAAGAAGTCAAGAATGGACTATCTGTGGATTTGCAGCTTTACATTCAATTTTCAGCCTTGTTAGTTGTTGGACAGCTCCGAAATGCTGAGCAGCACTAGATCTAGCTGTAATAAGCTGAAATTAGTTGATCTGCTTAAGTTACAAATGATCAGAAAGCCAGAAGCCAAAAACGCTTTATCTCAGCGAAAGAAGTCAAGAATGGACTATCTGTGGATTTGCAGCTTTACATTCAATTTTCAGCCTTGTTAGTTGTTGGACAGCTCCGAAATGCTGAGCAGCACTAGATCTAGCTGTAATAAGCTGAAATTAGTTGATCTGCTTAAATTACAAATGATCAGAAAGCCAGAAGCCAAAAACGCTTTATCTCAGCGAAAGAAGTCAAAAATGGACTATCTGTGAATTTGCAGCTTTACATTCAATTTTCAGCCTTGTTAGTTGTTGGACAGCTCCGAAATGCTGAGCAGCACTAGATCTAGCTGTAATAAGCTGAAATTAGTTGATCTGCTTAAGTTACAAATGATCAGAAAGCCAGAAGCCAAAAACGCTTTATCTCAGCGAGAGAAGTCAAAAATGGACTATCTGTGAATTTGCAGCTTTACATTCAATTTTCAGCCTTGTTAGTTGTTGGACAGCTCCGAAATGCTGAGCAGCACTAGATCTAGCTGTAATAAGCTGAAATTAGTTGATCTGCTTAAGTTACAAATGATCAGAAAGCCAGAAGCCAAAAACGCTTTATCTCAGCGAGAGAAGTCAAAAATGGACTATCTGTTAATTTGGAGCTTTACATTCAATGTTCAGCCTTGTAAGTTGTTGGACAGCTCCGAAGTGCTGAGCAGCACTAGATCTGACTGTATTAAACTCAAATTAGTTTGTCTGCTTATGTTATAAATGATCAGTAAGCCAGAAGCCAAAAACGCTTTATCTCAGCGAGAGAAGTCAAAAATGGACTATCTGTTAATTTGGAGCTTTACATTCAATTTTCAGCCTTGTAAGTTGTTGGACAGCTCCGAAGTGCTGAGCAGCACTAGATCTGACTGTATTAAACTCAAATTAGTTTGTCTGCTTATGTTATAAATGATCAGCAAGCCAGAAGCCAAAAACGCTTTATCTCAGCGAGAGAAGTCAAAAATGGACTATCTGTTAATTTGGAGCTTTACATTCAATGTTCAGCCTTGTAAGTTGTTGGACAGCTCCGAAGTGCTGAGCAGCACTAGATCTGACTGTATTAAACTCAAATTAGTTTGTCTGCTTATGTTATAAATGATCAGTAAGCCAGAAGCCAAAAACGCTTTATCTCAGCGAGAGAAGTCAAAAATGGACTATCTGTTAATTTGGAGCTTTACATTCTATGTTCAGCCTTGTAAGTTGTTTGATAGCTCCGAAGTGCTGAGCAGCACAAGATCTGACTGTATTAAACTCAAATTAGTTTGTCTGCTTATGTTATAAATGATCAGCAAGCCAGAAGCCAAAAACGCTTTATCTCAGCGAGAGAAGTCAAAAATGGACTATCTGTTAATTTGGAGCTTTACATTCTATGTTCAGCCTTGTAAGTTGTTGGACAGCTCCGAAGTGCTGAGCAGCACTAGATCTGACTGTATTAAACTCAAATTAGTTTGTCTGCTTATGTTATAAATGATCAGCAAGCCAGAAGCCAAAAACGCTTTATCTCAGCGAGAGAAGTCAAAAATGGACTATCTGTTAATTTGGAGATTTACATTCAATTTTCAGCCTAGTAAGTTGTTGGACAGCTCCGAAGTGCTGAGCAGCATTAGATCTGACTGTATTAAACTCAAATTAGTTTGTCTGCTTATGTTATAAATGATCAGTAAGCCAGAAGCCAAAAACGCTTTATCTCAGCGAGAGAAGTCAAAAATGGACTATCTGTTAATTTGGAGCTTTACATTCTATGTTCAGCCTTGTAAGTTGTTTGATAGCTCCGAAGTGCTGAGCAGCACAAGATCTGACTGTATTAAACTCAAATTAGTTTGTCTGCTTATGTTATAAATGATCAGCAAGCCAGAAGCCAAAAACGCTTTATCTCAGCGAGAGAAGTCAAAAATGGACTATCTGTTAATTTGGAGCTTTACATTCTATGTTCAGCCTTGTAAGTTGTTGGACAGCTCCGAAGTGCTGAGCAGCACTAGATCTGACTGTATTAAACTCAAATTAGTTTGTCTGCTTATGTTATAAATGATCAGCAAGCCAGAAGCCAAAAACGCTTTATCTCAGCGAGAGAAGTCAAAAATGGACTATCTGTTAATTTGGAGCTTTACATTCTATGTTCAGCCTTGTAAGTTGTTTGATAGCTCCGAAGTGCTGAGCAGCACAAGATCTGACTGTATTAAACTCAAATTAGTTTGTCTGCTTATGTTATAAATGATCAGCAAGCCAGAAGCCAAAAACGCTTTATCTCAGCGAGAGAAGACAAAAATGGACTATCTGTTAATTTGGAGCTTTACATTCAATGTTCAGCCTTGTAAGTTGTTGGACAGCTCCGAAGTGCTGAGCAGCACTAGATCTGACTGTATTAAACTCAAATTAGTTTGTCTGCTTATGTTATAAATGATCAGCAAGCCAGAAGCCAAAAACGCTTTATCTCAGCGAGAGAAGTCAAAAATGGACTATCTGTTAATTTGGAGCTTTACATTCTATGTTCAGCCTTGTAAGTTGTTTGATAGCTCCGAAGTGCTGAGCAGCACAAGATCTGACTGTATTAAACTCAAATTAGTTTGTCTGCTTATGTTATAAATGATCAGCAAGCCAGAAGCCAAAAACGCTTTATCTCAGCGAGAGAAGTCAAAAATGGACTATCTGTTAATTTGGAGCTTTACATTCAATGTTCAGCCTTGTAAGTTGTTGGACAGCTCCGAAGTGCTGAGCAGCACTAGATCTGACTGTATTAAACTCAAATTAGTTTGTCTGCTTATGTTATAAATGATCAGCAAGCCAGAAGCCAAAAACGCTTTATCTCAGCGAGAGAAGTCAAAAATGGACTATCTGTTAATTTGGAGCTTTACATTCTATGTTCACCCTTGTAAGTTGTTGGATAGCTCCGAAGTGCTGAGCAGCACTAGATCTGACTGTATTAAACTCAAATTAGTTTGTCTGCTTATGTTATAAATGATCAGCAAGCCAGAAGCCAAAAACGCTTTATCTCAGCGAGAGAAGTCAAAAATGGACTATCTGTTAATTTGGAGCTTTACATTCTATGTTGAGCCTTGTAAGTTGTTGGATAGCTCCGAAGTGCTGAGCAGCACTAGATCTGACTGTATTAAACTCAAATTAGTTTGTCTGCTTATGTTATAAATGATCAGGAAGCCAGAAGCCAAAAACGCTTTATCTCAGCGAGAGAAGTCAAAAATGGACTATCTGTTAATTTGGAGATTTACATTCAATTTTCAGCCTTGTAAGTTGTTGGACAGCTCCGAAGTGCTGAGCAGCATTAGATCTGACTGTATTAAACTCAAATTAGTTTGTCTGCTTATGTTATAAATGATCAGCAAGCCAGAAGCCAAAAACGCTTTATCTCAGCGAGAGAAGTCAAAAATGGACTATCTGTTAATTTGGAGCTTTACATTCAATGTTCAGCCTTGTAAGTTGTTGGACAGCTCCGAAGTGCTGAGCAGCACTAGATCTGACTGTATTAAACTCAAATTAGTTTGTCTGCTTATGTTATAAATGATCAGCAAGCCAGAAGCCAAAAACGCTTTATCTCAGCGAGAGAAGTCAAAAATGGACTATCTGTTAATTTGGAGCTTTACATTCTATGTTCAGCCTTGTAAGTTGTTGGATAGCTCCGAAGTGCTGAGCAGCACTAGATCTGACTGTATTAAACTCAAATTAGTTTGTCTGCTTATGTTATAAATGATCAGCAAGCCAGAAGCCAAAAACGCTTTATCTCAGCGAGAGAAGTCAAAAATGGACTATCTGTTAATTTGGAGCTTTACATTCTATGTTCAGCCTTGTAAGTTGTTTGATAGCTCCGAAGTGCTGAGCAGCACAAGATCTGACTGTATTAAACTCAAATTAGTTTGTCTGCTTATGTTATAAATGATCAGCAAGCCAGAAGCCAAAAACGCTTTATCTCAGCGAGAGAAGTCAAAAATGGACTATCTGTTAATTTGGAGCTTTACATTCAATGTTCAGCCTTGTAAGTTGTTGGACAGCTCCGAAGTGCTGAGCAGCACTAGATCTGACTGTATTAAACTCAAATTAGTTTGTCTGCTTATGTTATAAATGATCAGCAAGCCAGAAGCCAAAAACGCTTTATCTCAGCGAGAGAAGTCAAAAATGGACTATCTGTTAATTTGGAGATTTACATTCAATTTTCAGCCTTGTAAGTTGTTGGACAGCTCCGAAGTGCTGAGCAGCATTAGATCTGACTGTATTAAACTCAAATTAGTTTGTCTGCTTATGTTATAAATGATCAGCAAGCCAGAAGCCAAAAACGCTTTATCTCAGCGAGAGAAGTCAAAAATGGACTATCTGTTAATTTGGAGCTTTACATTCTATGTTCAGCCTTGTAAGTTGTTGGATAGCTCCGAAGTGCTGAGCAGCACTAGATCTGACTGTATTAAACTCAAATTAGTTTTTCTGCTTATGTTATAAATGATCAGCAAGCCAGAAGCCAAAAACGCTTTATCTCAGCGAGAGAAGTCAAAAATGGACTATCTGTTAATTTGGAGCTTTACATTCTATGTTCAGCATTGTAAGTTGTTGGATAGCTCCGAAGTGCTGAGCAGCACTAGATCTGACTGTATTAAACTCAAATTAGTTTGTCTGCTTATGTTATAAATGATCAGCAAGCCAGAAGCCAAAAACGCTTTATCTCAGCGAGAGAAGTCAAAAATGGACTATCTGTTAATTTGGAGATTTACATTCAATTTTCAGCCTTGTAAATTGTTGGACAGCTCCGAAGTGCTGAGCAGCACTAGATCTGACTGTATTAAACTCAAATTAGTTTGTCTGCTTATGTTATAAATGATCAGTAAGCCAGAAGCCAAAAACGCTTTATCTCAGCGAGAGAAGTCAAAAATGGACTATCTGTTAATTTGGAGCTTTACATTCTATGTTCAGCCTTGTAAGTTGTTGGACAGCTCCGAAGTGCTGAGCAGCACTAGATCTGACTGTATTAAACTCAAATTAGTTTGTCTGCTTATGTTATAAATGATCAGCAAGCCAGAAGCCAAAAACGCTTTATCTCAGCGAGAGAAGTCAAAAATGGACTATCTGTTAATTTGGAGCTTTACATTCTATGTTCAGCCTTGTAAGTTGTTTGATAGCTCCGAAGTGCTGAGCAGCACAAGATCTGACTGTATTAAACTCAAATTAGTTTGTCTGCTTATGTTATAAATGATCAGCAAGCCAGAAGCCAAAAACGCTTTATCTCAGCGAGAGAAGTCAAAAATGGACTATCTGTTAATTTGGAGCTTTACATTCTATGTTCAGCCTTGTAAGTTGTTGGACAGCTCCGAAGTGCTGAGCAGCACTAGATCTGACTGTATTAAACTCAAATTAGTTTGTCTGCTTATGTTATAAATGATCAGCAAGCCAGAAGCCAAAAACGCTTTATCTCAGCGAGAGAAGTCAAAAATGGACTATCTGTTAATTTGGAGCTTTACATTCTATGTTCAGCCTTGTAAGTTGTTTGATAGCTCCGAAGTGCTGAGCAGCACAAGATCTGACTGTATTAAACTCAAATTAGTTTGTCTGCTTATGTTATAAATGATCAGCAAGCCAGAAGCCAAAAACGCTTTATCTCAGCGAGAGAAGTCAAAAATGGACTATCTGTTAATTTGGAGCTTTACATTCAATGTTCAGCCTTGTAAGTTGTTGGACAGCTCCGAAGTGCTGAGCAGCACTAGATCTGACTGTATTAAACTCAAATTAGTTTGTCTGCTTATGTTATAAATGATCAGCAAGCCAGAAGCCAAAAACGCTTTATCTCAGCGAGAGAAGTCAAAAATGGACTATCTGTTAATTTGGAGCTTTACATTCTATGTTCAGCCTTGTAAGTTGTTGGACAGCTCCGAAGTGCTGAGCAGCACAAGATCTGACTGTATTAAACTCAAATTAGTTTGTCTGCTTATGTTATAAATGATCAGCAAGCCAGAAGCCAAAAACGCTTTATCTCAGCGAGAGAAGTCAAAAATGGACTATCTGTTAATTTGGAGCTTTACATTCAATGTTCAGCCTTGTAAGTTGTTGGACAGCTCCGAAGTGCTGAGCAGCACTAGATCTGACTGTATTAAACTCAAATTAGTTTGTCTGCTTATGTTATAAATGATCAGCAAGCCAGAAGCCAAAAACGCTTTATCTCAGCGAGAGAAGTCAAAAATGGACTATCTGTTAATTTGGAGCTTTACATTCTATGTTCAGCCTTGTAAGTTGTTGGACAGCTCCGAAGTGCTGAGCAGCACAAGATCTGACTGTATTAAACTCAAATTAGTTTGTCTGCTTATGTTATAAATGATCAGCAAGCCAGAAGCCAAAAACGCTTTATCTCAGCGAGAGAAGTCAAAAATGGACTATCTGTTAATTTGGAGCTTTACATTCTATGTTGAGCCTTGTAAGTTGTTGGATAGCTCCGAAGTGCTGAGCAGCACTAGATCTGACTGTATTAAACTCAAATTAGTTTGACTGCTTATGTTATAAATGATCAGGAAGCCAGAAGCCAAAAACGCTTTATCTCAGCGAGAGAAGTCAAAAATGGACTATCTGTTAATTTGGAGATTTACATTCAATTTTCAGCCTTGTATGTTGTTGGACAGCTCCGAAGTGCTGAGCAGCACTAGATCTGACTGTATTAAACTCAAATTAGTTTGTCTGCTTATGTTATAAATGATCAGGAAGCCAGAAGCCAAAAACGCTTTATCTCAGCGAGAGAAGTCAAAAATGGACTATCTGTTAATTTGGAGATTTACATTCAATTTTCAGCCTTGTAAGTTGTTGGACAGCTCCGAAGTGCTGAGCAGCACTAGATCTGACTGTATTAAACTCAAATTAGTTTGTCTGCTTATGTTATAAATGATCAGCAAGCCAGAAGCCAAAAACGCTTTATCTCAGCGAGAGAAGTCAAAAATGGACTATCTGTTAATTTGGAGCTTTACATTCAATGTTCAGCCTTGTAAGTTGTTGGACAGCTCCGAAGTGCTGAGCAGCACTAGATCTGACTGTATTAAACTCAAATTAGTTTGTCTGCTTATGTTATAAATGATCAGCAAGCCAGAAGCCAAAAACGCTTTATCTCAGCGAGAGAAGTCAAAAATGGACTATCTGTTAATTTGGAGCTTTACATTCTATGTTCAGCCTTGTAAGTTGTTGGACAGCTCCGAAGTGCTGAGCAGCACTAGATCTGACTGTATTAAACTCATATTAGTTTGTCTGCTTATGTTATAAATGATCAGCAAGCCAGAAGCCAAAAACGCTTTATCTCAGCGAGAGAAGTCAAAAATGGACTATCTGTTAATTTGGAGCTTTACATTCAATTTTCAGCCTTGTAAGTAGTTGGACAGCTCCGAAGTGCTGAGCAGCACTAGATCTGACTGTATTAAACTCAAATTAGTTTGTCTGCTTATGTTATAAATGATCAGCAAGCCAGAAGCCAAAAACACTTTATCTCAGCGAGAGAAGTCAAAAATGGACTATCTGTTAATTTGGAGCTTTACATTCAATTTTCAGCCTTGCAAGTTGTTGGACAGCTCCGAAGTGCTGAGCAGCACTAGATCTGACTGTATTAAACTCAAATTAGTTTGTCTGCTTATGTTATAAATGATCAGCAAGCCAGAAGCCAAAAACGCTATATCTCAGCGAGAGAAGTCAAAAATGGACTATCTGTTAATTTGGAGCTTTACATTCAATTTTCAGCCTTGTAAGTTGTTGGACAGCTCCGAAGTGCTGAGCAGCACTAGATCTGACTGTATTAAACTCAAATTAGTTTGTCTGCTTATGTTATAAATGATCAGCAAGCCAGAAGCCAAAAACGCTTTATCTCAGCGAGAGAAGTCAAAAATGGACTATCTGTTAATTTGGAGCTTTACATTCTATGTTCAGCCTTGTAAGTTGTTGGACAGCTCCGAAGTGCTGAGCAGCACTAGATCTGACTGTATTAAACTCAAATTAGTTTGTCTGCTTATGTTATAAATGATCAGCAAGCCAGAAGCCAAAAACGCTTTATCTCAGCGAGAGATGTCAAAAATGGACTATCTGTTAATTTGGAGCTTTACATTCTATGTTCAGCCTTGTAAGTTGTTGGACAGCTCCGAAGTGCTGAGCAGCACTAGATCTGACTGTATTAAACTCATATTAGTTTGTCTGCTTATGTTATAAATGATCAGCAAGCCAGAAGCCAAAAACGCTTTATCTCAGCGAGAGAAGTCAAAAATGGACTATCTGTTAATTTGGAGCTTTACATTCAATTTTCAGCCTTGTAAGTAGTTGGACAGCTCCGAAGTGCTGAGCAGCACTAGATCTGACTGTATTAAACTCAAATTAGTTTGTCTGCTTATGTTATAAATGATCAGCAAGCCAGAAGCCAAAAACGCTTTATCTCAGCGAGAGAAGTCAAAAATGGACTATCTGTTAATTTGGAGCTTTACATTCAATGTTCAGCCTTGTAAGGTGTTGGACAGCCCCGAAGTGCTGAGCAGCACTAGATCTGACTGTATTAAACTCAAATTAGTTTGTCTGCTTATGTTATAAATGATCAGCAAGCCAGAAGCCAAAAACGCTTTATCTCAGCGAGAGAAGTCAAAAATGGACTATCTGTTAATTTGGAGCTTTACATTCAATTTTCAGCCTTGTAAGTTGTTGGACAGCTCCGAAGTGCTGAGCAGCACTCGATCTGACTGTATTAAACTCAAATTAGTTTGTCTGCTTATGTTATAAATGATCAGCAAGCCAGAAGCCAAAAACGCTTTATCTCAGCGAGAGAAGTCAAAAATGGACTATCTGTTAATTTGGAGCTTTACATTCAATTTTCAGCCTTGTAAGTTGTTGGACAGCTCCGAAGTGCTGAGCAGCACTAGATCTGACTGTATTAAACTCAAATTAGTTTGTCTGCTTATGTTATAAATGATCAGCAAAGCCAGAAGCCAAAAACGCTTTATCTCAGCGAGAGAAGTCAAAAATGGACTATCTGTTAATTTGGAGCTTTACATTCTATGTTCAGCCTTGTAAGTTGTTGGATAGCTCCGAAGTGCTGAGCAGCACTAGATCTGACTGTATTAAACTCAAATTAGTTTGTCTGCTTATGTTATAAATGATCAGCAAGCCAGAAGCCAAAAACGCTTTATCTCAGCGAGAGAAGTCAAAAATGGACTATCTGTTAAATTTGGAGCTTTACATTCTATGTTCAGCATTGTAAGTTGTTGGATAGCTCCGAAGTGCTGAGCAGCACTAGATCTGACTGTATTAAACTCAAATTAGTTTGTCTGCTTATGTTATAAATGATCAGGAAGCCAGAAGCCAAAAACGCTTTATCTCAGCGAGAGAAGTCAAAAATGGACTATCTGTTAATTTGGAGCTTTACATTCAATTTTCAGCCTTGTAAGTTGTTGGACAGCTCCGAAGTGCTGAGCAGCACTAGATCTGACTGTATTAAACTCAAATTAGTTTGTCTGCTTATGTTATAAATGATCAGCAAGCCAGAAGCCAAAAACACTTTATCTCAGCGAGAGAAGTCAAAAATGGACTATCTGTTAATTTGGAGCTTTACATTCAATTTTCAGCCTTGCAAGTTGTTGGACAGCTCCGAAGTGCTGAGCAGCACTAGATCTGACTGTATTAAACTCAAATTAGTTTGTCTGCTTATGTTATAAATGATCAGCAAGCCAGAAGCCAAAAACGCTATATCTCAGCGAGAGAAGTCAAAAATGGACTATCTGTTAATTTGGAGCTTTACATTCAATTTTCAGCCTTGTAAGTTGTTGGACAGCTCCGAAGTGCTGAGCAGCACTAGATCTGACTGTATTAAACTCAAATTAGTTTGTCTGCTTATGTTATAAATGATCAGCAAGCCAGAAGCCAAAAACGCTTTATCTCAGCGAGAGAAGTCAAAAATGGACTATCTGTTAATTTGGAGCTTTACATTCTATGTTCAGCCTTGTAAGTTGTTGGACAGCTCCGAAGTGCTGAGCAGCACTAGATCTGACTGTATTAAACTCAAATTAGTTTGTCTGCTTATGTTATAAATGATCAGCAAGCCAGAAGCCAAAAACGCTTTATCTCAGCGAGAGATGTCAAAAATGGACTATCTGTTAATTTGGAGCTTTACATTCTATGTTCAGCCTTGTAAGTTGTTGGACAGCTCCGAAGTGCTGAGCAGCACTAGATCTGACTGTATTAAACTCATATTAGTTTGTCTGCTTATGTTATAAATGATCAGCAAGCCAGAAGCCAAAAACGCTTTATCTCAGCGAGAGAAGTCAAAAATGGACTATCTGTTAATTTGGAGCTTTACATTCAATTTTCAGCCTTGTAAGTAGTTGGACAGCTCCGAAGTGCTGAGCAGCACTAGATCTGACTGTATTAAACTCAAATTAGTTTGTCTGCTTATGTTATAAATGATCAGCAAGCCAGAAGCCAAAAACGCTTTATCTCAGCGAGAGATGTCAAAAATGGACTATCTGTTAATTTGGAGCTTTACATTCTATGTTCAGCCTTGTAAGTTGTTGGACAGCTCCGAAGTGCTGAGCAGCACTAGATCTGACTGTATTAAACTCAAATTAGTTTGTCTGCTTATGTTATAAATGATCAGCAAGCCAGAAGCCAAAAACGCTTTATCTCAGCGAGAGAAGTCAAAAATGGACTATCTGTTAATTTGGAGCTTTACATTCAATGTTCAGCCTTGTAAGGTGTTGGACAGCCCCGAAGTGCTGAGCAGCACTAGATCTGACTGTATTAAACTCAAATTAGTTTGTCTGCTTATGTTATAAATGATCAGCAAGCCAGAAGCCAAAAACGCTTTATCTCAGCGAGAGAAGTCAAAAATGGACTATCTGTTAATTTGGAGCTTTACATTCAATTTTCAGCCTTGTAAGTTGTTGGACAGCTCCGAAGTGCTGAGCAGCACTCGATCTGACTGTATTAAACTCAAATTAGTTTGTCTGCTTATGTTATAAATGATCAGCAAGCCAGAAGCCAAAAACGCTTTATCTCAGCGAGAGAAGTCAAAAATGGACTATCTGTTAATTTGGAGCTTTACATTCAATTTTCAGCCTTGTAAGTTGTTGGACAGCTCCGAAGTGCTGAGCAGCACTAGATCTGACTGTATTAAACTCAAATTAGTTTGTCTGCTTATGTTATAAATGATCAGCAAGCCAGAAGCCAAAAACGCTTTATCTCAGCGAGAGAAGTCAAAAATGGACTATCTGTTAATTTGGAGCTTTACATTCTATGTTCAGCCTTGTAAGTTGTTGGACAGCTCCGAAGTGCTGAGCAGCACTAGATCTGACTGTATTAAACTCAAATTAGTTTGTCTGCTTATGTTATAAATGATCAGCAAGCCAGAAGCCAAAAACGCTTTATCTCAGCGAGAGAAGTCAAAAATGGACTATCTGTTAATTTGGAGCTTTACATTCTATGTTCAGCCTTGTAAGTTGTTGGACAGCTCCGAAGTGCTGAGCAGCACTAGATCTGACTGTATTAAACTCATATTAGTTTGTCTGCTTATGTTATAAATGATCAGCAAGCCAGAAGCCAAAAACGCTTTATCTCAGCGAGAGAAGTCAAAAATGGACTATCTGTTAATTTGGAGCTTTACATTCAAATTTCAGCCTTGTAAGTAGTTGGACAGCTCCGAAGTGCTGAGCAGCACTAGATCTGACTGTATTAAACTCAAATTAGTTTGTCTGCTTATGTTATAAATGATCAGCAAGCCAGAAGCCAAAAACGCTTTATCTCAGCGAGAGAAGTCAAAAATGGACTATCTGTTAATTTGGAGCTTTTCATTCAATTTTCTACTTGTAAGTTGTTGGACAGCTCCGAAGTGCTGAGCAGCACTAGATCTGACAGTATTAAACTCAAATTAGTTTGTCTGCTTATGTTATAAATGATCAGCAAGCCAGAAGCCAAAAACGCTTTATCTCAGCGAGAGAAGTCAAAAATGGACTATCTGTTAATTTGGAGCTTTACATTCTATGTTCAGCCTTGTAAGTTGTTGGACAGCTCCGAAGTGCTGAGCAGCACTAGATCTGACAGTATTAAACTCAAATTAGTTTGTCTGCTTATGTTATAAATGATCAGCAAGCCAGAAGCCAAAAACGCTTTATCTCAGCGAGAGAAGTCAAAAATGGACTATCTGTTAATTTGGAGCTTTACATTCTATGTTCAGCCTTGTAAGTTGTTGGACAGCTCCGAAGTGCTGAGCAGCACTAGATCTGACTGTATTAAACTCAAATTAGTTTGTCTGCTTATGTTATAAATGATCAGCAAGCCAGAAGCCAAAAACGCTTTATCTCAGCGAGAGAAGTCAAAAATGGACTATCTGTTAATTTGGAGCTTTACATTCAATTTTCTACTTGTAAGTTGTTGGACAGCTCCGAAGTGCTGAGCAGCACTAGATCTGACAGTATTAAACTCAAATTAGTTTGTCTGCTTATGTTATAAATGATCAGCAAGCCAGAAGCCAAAAACGCTTTATCTCAGCGAGAGAAGTCAAAAATGGACTATCTGTTAATTTGGAGCTTTACATTCTATGTTCAGCCTTGTAAGTTGTTGGACAGCTCCGAAGTGCTGAGCAGCACTAGATCTGACAGTATTAAACTCAAATTAGTTTGTCTGCTTATTTTATAAATGATCAGCAAGCCAGAAGCCAAAAACGCTTTATCTCAGCGAGAGAAGTCAAAAATGGACTATCTGTTAATTTGGAGATTTACATTCAATTTTCAGCCTTGTAAGTTGTTGGACAGCTCCGAAGTGCTGAGCAGCATTAGATCTGACTGTATTAAACTCAAATTAGTTTGTCTGCTTATGTTATAAATGATCAGCAAGCCAGAAGCCAAAAACGCTTTATCTCAGCGAGAGAAGTCAAAAATGGACTATCTGTTAATTTGGAGCTTTACATTCAATGTTCAGCCTTGTAAGTTGTTGGACAGCTCCGAAGTGCTGAGCAGCACTAGATCTGACTGTATTAAACTCAAATTAGTTTGTCTGCTTATGTTATAAATGATCAGCAAGCCAGAAGCCAAAAACGCTTTATCTCAGCGAGAGAAGTCAAAAATGGACTATCTGTTAATTTGGAGCTTTACATTCTATGTTCAGCCTTGTAAGTTGTTGGATAGCTCCGAAGTGCTGAGCAGCACTAGATCTGACTGTATTAAACTCAAATTAGTTTGTCTGCTTATGTTATAAATGATCAGCAAGCCAGAAGCCAAAAACGCTTTATCTCAGCGAGAGAAGTCAAAAATGGACTATCTGTTAATTTGGAGCTTTACATTCTATGTTCAGCATTGTAAGTTGTTGGATAGCTCCGAAGTGCTGAGCAGCACTAGATCTGACTGTATTAAACTCAAATTAGTTTGTCTGCTTATGTTATAAATGATCAGGAAGCCAGAAGCCAAAAACGCTTTATCTCAGCGAGAGAAGTCAAAAATGGACTATCTGTTAATTTGGAGCTTTACATTCAATTTTCAGCCTTGTAAGTTGTTGGACAGCTCCGAAGTGCTGAGCAGCACTAGATCTGACTGTATTAAACTCAAATTAGTTTGTCTGCTTATGTTATAAATGATCAGCAAGCCAGAAGCCAAAAACACTTTATCTCAGCGAGAGAAGTCAAAAATGGACTATCTGTTAATTTGGAGCTTTACATTCAATTTTCAGCCTTGCAAGTTGTTGGACAGCTCCGAAGTGCTGAGCAGCACTAGATCTGACTGTATTAAACTCAAATTAGTTTGTCTGCTTATGTTATAAATGATCAGCAAGCCAGAAGCCAAAAACGCTATATCTCAGCGAGAGAAGTCAAAAATGGACTATCTGTTAATTTGGAGCTTTACATTCAATTTTCAGCCTTGTAAGTTGTTGGACAGCTCCGAAGTGCTGAGCAGCACTAGATCTGACTGTATTAAACTCAAATTAGTTTGTCTGCTTATGTTATAAATGATCAGCAAGCCAGAAGCCAAAAACGCTTTATCTCAGCGAGAGAAGTCAAAAATGGACTATCTGTTAATTTGGAGCTTTACATTCTATGTTCAGCCTTGTAAGTTGTTGGACAGCTCCGAAGTGCTGAGCAGCACTAGATCTGACTGTATTAAACTCAAATTAGTTTGTCTGCTTATGTTATAAATGATCAGCAAGCCAGAAGCCAAAAACGCTTTATCTCAGCGAGAGATGTCAAAAATGGACTATCTGTTAATTTGGAGCTTTACATTCTATGTTCAGCCTTGTAAGTTGTTGGACAGCTCCGAAGTGCTGAGCAGCACTAGATCTGACTGTATTAAACTCATATTAGTTTGTCTGCTTATGTTATAAATGATCAGCAAGCCAGAAGCCAAAAACGCTTTATCTCAGCGAGAGAAGTCAAAAATGGACTATCTGTTAATTTGGAGCTTTACATTCAATTTTCAGCCTTGTAAGTAGTTGGACAGCTCCGAAGTGCTGAGCAGCACTAGATCTGACTGTATTAAACTCAAATTAGTTTGTCTGCTTATGTTATAAATGATCAGCAAGCCAGAAGCCAAAAACACTTTATCTCAGCGAGAGATGTCAAAAATGGACTATCTGTTAATTTGGAGCTTTACATTCTATGTTCAGCCTTGTAAGTTGTTGGACAGCTCCGAAGTGCTGAGCAGCACTAGATCTGACTGTATTAAACTCAAATTAGTTTGTCTGCTTATGTTATAAATGATCAGCAAGCCAGAAGCCAAAAACGCTTTATCTCAGCGAGAGAAGTCAAAAATGGACTATCTGTTAATTTGGAGCTTTACATTCAATGTTCAGCCTTGTAAGGTGTTGGACAGCCCCGAAGTGCTGAGCAGCACTAGATCTGACTGTATTAAACTCAAATTAGTTTGTCTGCTTATGTTATAAATGATCAGCAAGCCAGAAGCCAAAAACGCTTTATCTCAGCGAGAGAAGTCAAAAATGGACTATCTGTTAATTTGGAGCTTTACATTCAATTTTCAGCCTTGTAAGTTGTTGGACAGCTCCGAAGTGCTGAGCAGCACTCGATCTGACTGTATTAAACTCAAATTAGTTTGTCTGCTTATGTTATAAATGATCAGCAAGCCAGAAGCCAAAAACGCTTTATCTCAGCGAGAGAAGTCAAAAATGGACTATCTGTTAATTTGGAGCTTTACATTCTATGTTCAGCCTTGTAAGTTGTTGGACAGCTCCGAAGTGCTGAGCAGCACTAGATCTGACTGTATTAAACTCAAATTAGTTTGTCTGCTTATGTTATAAATGATCAGCAAGCCAGAAGCCAAAAACGCTTTATCTCAGCGAGAGAAGTCAAAAATGGACTATCTGTTAATTTGGAGCTTTACATTCTATGTTCAGCCTTGTAAGTTGTTGGACAGCTCCGAAGTGCTGAGCAGCACTAGATCTGACTGTATTAAACTCATATTAGTTTGTCTGCTTATGTTATAAATGATCAGCAAGCCAGAAGCCAAAAACGCTTTATCTCAGCGAGAGAAGTCAAAAATGGACTATCTGTTAATTTGGAGCTTTACATTCAATTTTCAGCCTTGTAAGTAGTTGGACAGCTCCGAAGTGCTGAGCAGCACTAGATCTGACTGTATTAAACTCAAATTAGTTTGTCTGCTTATGTTATAAATGATCAGCAAGCCAGAAGCCAAAAACGCTTTATCTCAGCGAGAGATGTCAAAAATGGACTATCTGTTAATTTGGAGCTTTACATTCTATGTTCAGCCTTGTAAGTTGTTGGACAGCTCCGAAGTGCTGAGCAGCACTAGATCTGACTGTATTAAACTCATATTAGTTTGTCTGCTTATGTTATAAATGATCAGCAAGCCAGAAGCCAAAAACGCTTTATCTCAGCGAGAGAAGTCAAAAATGGACTATCTGTTAATTTGGAGCTTTACATTCAAATTTCAGCCTTGTAAGTAGTTGGACAGCTCCGAAGTGCTGAGCAGCACTAGATCTGACTGTATTAAACTCAAATTAGTTTGTCTGCTTATGTTATAAATGATCAGCAAGCCAGAAGCCAAAAACGCTTTATCTCAGCGAGAGAAGTCAAAAATGGACTATCTGTTAATTTGGAGCTTTACATTCAATTTTCTACTTGTAAGTTGTTGGACAGCTCCGAAGTGCTGAGCAGCACTAGATCTGACAGTATTAAACTCAAATTAGTTTGTCTGCTTATGTTATAAATGATCAGCAAGCCAGAAGCCAAAAACGCTTTATCTCAGCGAGAGAAGTCAAAAATGGACTATCTGTTAATTTGGAGCTTTACATTCTATGTTCAGCCTTGTAAGTTGTTGGACAGCTCCGAAGTGCTGAGCAGCACTAGATCTGACAGTATTAAACTCAAATTAGTTTGTCTGCTTATGTTATAAATGATCAGCAAGCCAGAAGCCAAAAACGCTTTATCTCAGCGAGAGAAGTCAAAAATGGACTATCTGTTAATTTGGAGCTTTACATTCTATGTTCAGCCTTGTAAGTTGTTGGACAGCTCCGAAGTGCTGAGCAGCACTAGATCTGACTGTATTAAACTCAAATTAGTTTGTCTGCTTATGTTATAAATGATCAGCAAGCCAGAAGCCAAAAACGCTTTATCTCAGCGAGAGAAGTCAAAAATGGACTATCTGTTAATTTGGAGCTTTACATTCAATTTTCAGCCTTGTAAGTTGTTGGACAGCTCCGAAGTGCTGAGTAGCACTAGATCTGACTGTATTAAACTCAAATTAGTTTGTCTGCTTATGTTATAAATGATCAGCAAGCCAGAAGCCAAAAACGCTTTATCTCAGCGAGAGAAGTCAAAAATGGACTATCTGTTAATTTGGAGCTTTACATTTTATGTTCAGCCTTGTAAGTTGTTGGACAGCTCCGAAGTGCTGAGCAGCACTAGATCTGACTGTATTAAACTCAAATTAGTTTGTCTGCTTATGTTATAAATGATCAGCAAGCCAGAAGCCAAAAACGCTTTATCTCAGCGAGAGATGTCAAAAATGGACTATCTGTTAATTTGGAGCTTTACATTCTATGTTCAGCCTTGTAAGTTGTTGGACAGCTCCGAAGTGCTGAGCAGCACTAGATCTGACTGTATTAAACTCAAATTAGTTTGTCTGCTTATGTTATAAATGATCAGCAAGCCAGAAGCCAAAAACGCTTTATCTCAGCGAGAGAAGTCAAAAATGGACTATCTGTTAATTTGGAGCTTTACATTCAATTTTCAGCCTTGTAAGTTGTTGGACAGCTCCGAAGTGCTGAGTAGCACTAGATCTGACTGTATTAAACTCAAATTAGTTTGTCTGCTTATGTTATAAATGATCAGCAAGCCAGAAGCCAAAAACGCTTTATCTCAGCGAGAGATGTCAAAAATGGACTATCTGTTAATTTGGAGCTTTACATTCTATGTTCAGCCTTGTAAGTTGTTGGACAGCTCCGAAGTGCTGAGCAGCACTAGATCTGACTGTATTAAACTCAAATTAGTTTGTCTGCTTATGTTATAAATGATCAGCAAGCCAGAAGCCAAAAACGCTTTATCTCAGCGAGAGAAGTCAAAAATGGACTATCTGTTAATTTGGAGCTTTACATTCAATTTTCAGCCTTGTAAGTTGTTGGACAGCTCCGAAGTGCTGAGTAGCACTAGATCTGACTGTATTAAACTCAAATTAGTTTGTCTGCTTATGTTATAAATGATCAGCAAGCCAGAAGCCAAAAACGCTTTATCTCAGCGAGAGAAGTCAAAAATGGACTATCTGTTAATTTGGAGCTTTACATTCAATGTTCAGCCTTGTAAGGTGTTGGACAGCCCCGAAGTGCTGAGCAGCACTAGATCTGACTGTATTAAACTCAAATTAGTTTGTCTGCTTATGTTATAAATGATCAGCAAGCCAGAAGCCAAAAACGCTTTATCTCAGCGAGAGAAGTCAAAAATGGACTATCTGTTAATTTGGAGCTTTACATTCAATGTTCAGCCTTGTAAGGTGTTGGACAGCCCCGAAGTGCTGAGCAGCACTAGATCTGACTGTATTAAACTCAAATTAGTTTGTCTGCTTATGTTATAAATGATCAGCAAGCCAGAAGCCAAAAACGCTTTATCTCAGCGAGAGAAGTCAAAAATGGACTATCTGTTAATTTGGAGCTTTACATTCAATTTTCAGCCTTGTAAGGTGTTGGACAGCTCCGAAGTGCTGAGCAGCACTAGATCTGACTGTATTAAACTCATATTAGTTTGTCTGCTTATGTTATAAATGATCAGCAAGCCAGAAGCCAAAAACGCTTTATCTCAGCGAGAGAAGTCAAAAATGGACTATCTGTTAATTTGGAGCTTTACATTCAAATTTCAGCCTTGTAAGTAGTTGGACAGCTCCGAAGTGCTGAGCAGCACTAGATCTGACTGTATTAAACTCAAATTAGTTTGTCTGCTTATGTTATAAATGATCAGCAAGCCAGAAGCCAAAAACGCTTTATCTCAGCGAGAGAAGTCAAAAATGGACTATCTGTTAATTTGGAGCTTTACATTCAATTTTCTACTTGTAAGTTGTTGGACAGCTCCGAAGTGCTGAGCAGCACTAGATCTGACAGTATTAAACTCAAATTAGTTTGTCTGCTTATGTTATAAATGATCAGCAAGCCAGAAGCCAAAAACGCTTTATCTCAGCGAGAGAAGTCAAAAATGGACTATCTGTTAATTTGGAGCTTTACATTCTATGTTCAGCCTTGTAAGTTGTTGGACAGCTCCGAAGTGCTGAGCAGCACTAGATCTGACAGTATTAAACTCAAATTAGTTTGTCTGCTTATGTTATAAATGATCAGCAAGCCAGAAGCCAAAAACGCTTTATCTCAGCGAGAGAAGTCAAAAATGGACTATCTGTTAATTTGGAGCTTTACATTCTATGTTCAGCCTTGTAAGTTGTTGGACAGCTCCGAAGTGCTGAGCAGCACTAGATCTGACTGTATTAAACTCAAATTAGTTTGTCTGCTTATGTTATAAATGATCAGCAAGCCAGAAGCCAAAAACGCTTTATCTCAGCGAGAGAAGTCAAAAATGGACTATCTGTTAATTTGGAGCTTTACATTCAATTTTCAGCCTTGTAAGTTGTTGGACAGCTCCGAAGTGCTGAGTAGCACTAGATCTGACTGTATTAAACTCAAATTAGTTTGTCTGCTTATGTTATAAATGATCAGCAAGCCAGAAGCCAAAAACGCTTTATCTCAGCGAGAGAAGTCAAAAATGGACTATCTGTTAATTTGGAGCTTTACATTTTATGTTCAGCCTTGTAAGTTGTTGGACAGCTCCGAAGTGCTGAGCAGCACTAGATCTGACTGTATTAAACTCAAATTAGTTTGTCTGCTTATGTTATAAATGATCAGCAAGCCAGAAGCCAAAAACGCTTTATCTCAGCGAGAGATGTCAAAAATGGACTATCTGTTAATTTGGAGCTTTACATTCTATGTTCAGCCTTGTAAGTTGTTGGACAGCTCCGAAGTGCTGAGCAGCACTAGATCTGACTGTATTAAACTCAAATTAGTTTGTCTGCTTATGTTATAAATGATCAGCAAGCCAGAAGCCAAAAACGCTTTATCTCAGCGAGAGAAGTCAAAAATGGACTATCTGTTAATTTGGAGCTTTACATTCAATTTTCAGCCTTGTAAGTTGTTGGACAGCTCCGAAGTGCTGAGTAGCACTAGATCTGACTGTATTAAACTCAAATTAGTTTGTCTGCTTATGTTATAAATGATCAGCAAGCCAGAAGCCAAAAACGCTTTATCTCAGCGAGAGAAGTCAAAAATGGACTATCTGTTAATTTGGAGCTTTACATTCA
Source organism: Poecilia mexicana (assembly GCF_051168715.1). Classification (NCBI taxonomy): domain Eukaryota; kingdom Metazoa; phylum Chordata; class Actinopteri; order Cyprinodontiformes; family Poeciliidae; genus Poecilia; species Poecilia mexicana. Next base: position 67,618 of record NW_028263381.1, read on the forward strand.
ATGTTCAGCCTTGTAAGGTGTTGGACAGCCCCGAAGTGCTGAGCAGCACTAGATCTGACTGTATTAAACTCAAATTAGTTTGTCTGCTTATGTTATAAATGATCAGCAAGCCAGAAGCCAAAAACGCTTTATCTCAGCGAGAGAAGTCAAAAATGGACTATCTGTTAATTTGGAGCTTTACATTCAATGTTCAGCCTTGTAAGGTGTTGGACAGCCCCGAAGTGCTGAGCAGCACTAGATCTGACTGTATTAAACTCAAATTAGTTTGTCTGCTTATGTTATAAATGATCAGCAAGCCAGAAGCCAAAAACGCTTTATCTCAGCGAGAGAAGTCAAAAATGGACTATCTGTTAATTTGGAGCTTTACATTCAATTTTCAGCCTTGTAAGGTGTTGGACAGCTCCGAAGTGCTGAGCAGCACTCGATCTGACTGTATTAAACTCAAATTAGTTTGTCTGCTTATGTTATAAATGATCAGCAAGCCAGAAGCCAAAAACGCTTTATCTCAGCGAGAGATGTCAAAAATGGACTATCTGTTAATTTGGAGCTTTACATTCTATGTTCAGCCTTGTAAGTTGTTGGACAGCTCCGAAGTGCTGAGCAGCACTCGATCTGACTGTATTAAACTCAAATTAGTTTGTCTGCTTATGTTATAAATGATCAGCAAGCCAGAAGCCAAAAACGCTTTATCTCAGCGAGAGATGTCAAAAATGGACTATCTGTTAATTTGGAGCTTTACATTCTATGTTCAGCCTTGTAAGTTGTTGGACAGCTCCGAAGTGCTGAGCAGCACTCGATCTGACTGTATTAAACTCAAATTAGTTTGTCTGCTTATGTTATAAATGATCAGCAAGCCAGAAGCCAAAAACGCTTTATCTCAGCGAGAGAAGTCAAAAATGGACTATCTGTTAATTTGGAGCTTTACATTCAATGTTTAGCCTTGTAAGGTGTTGGACAGCCCCGAAGTGCTGAGCAGCACTAGATCTGACTGTATTAAACTCAAATTAGTTTGTCTGCTTATGTTATAAATGATCAGCAAGCCAGAAGCCAAAAACGCTTTATCTCAGCGAGAGAAGTCAAAAATGGACTATCTGTTAATTTGGAGCTTTACATTCAATTTTCAGCCTCGTAAGTTGTTGGACAGCTCCGAAGTGCTGAGCAGCACTCGATCTGACTGTATTAAACTCAAATTAGTTTGTCTGCTTATGTTATAAATGATCAGCAAGCCAGAAGCCAAAAACGCTTTATCTCAGCGAGAGAAGTCAAAAATGGACTATCTGTTAATTTGGAGCTTTACATTCAATTTTCAGCCTTGTAAGTTGTTGGACAGCTCCGAAGTGCTGAGCAGCACTAGATCTGACTGTATTAAACTCAAATTAGTTTGTCTGCTTATGTTATAAATGATCAGCAAGCCAGAAGCCAAAAACGCTTTATCTCAGCGAGAGAAGTCAAAAATGGACTATCTGTTAATTTGGAGCTTTACATTCTATGTTCAGCCTTGTAAGTTGTTGGACAGCTCCGAAGTGCTGAGCAGCACTAGATCTGACTGTATTAAACTCAAATTAGTTTGTCTGCTTATGTTATAAATGATCAGCAAGCCAGAAGCCAAAAACGCTTTATCTCAGCGAGAGAAGTCAAAAATGGACTATCTGTTAATTTGGAGCTTTACATTCTATGTTCAGCCTTGTAAGTTGTTGGACAGCTCCGAAGTGCTGAGCAGCACTAGATCTGACTGTATTAAACTCAAATTAGTTTGTCTGCTTATGTTATAAATGATCAGCAAGCCAGAAGCCAAAAACGCTTTATCTCAGCGAGAGAAGTCAAAAATGGACTATCTGTTAATTTGGAGCTTTACATTCTATGTTCAGCCTTGTAAGTTGTTGGACAGCTCCGAAGTGCTGAGCAGCACTAGATCTGACTGTATTAAACTCAAATTAGTTTGTCTGCTTATGTTATAAATGATCAGCAAGCCAGAAGCCAAAAACGCTTTATCTCAGCGAGAGAAGTCAAAAATGGACTATCTGTTAATTTGGAGCTTTACATTCAATTTTCAGCCTTGTAAGTTGTTGGACAGCTCCGAAGTGCTGAGTAGCACTAGATCTGACTGTATTAAACTCAAATTAGTTTGTCTGCTTATGTTATAAATGATCAGCAAGCCAGAAGCCAAAAACGCTTTATCTCAGCGAGAGAAGTCAAAAATGGACTATCTGTTAATTTGGAGCTTTACATTTTATGTTCAGCCTTGTAAGTTGTTGGACAGCTCCGAAGTGCTGAGCAGCACTAGATCTGACTGTATTAAACTCAAATTAGTTTGTCTGCTTATGTTATAAATGATCAGCAAGCCAGAAGCCAAAGACGCTTTATCTCAGCGAGAGAAGTCAAAAATGGACTATCTGTTAATTTGGAGCTTTACATTCAATTTTCAGCCTTGTAAGTTGTTGGACAGCTCCGAAGTGCTGAGCAGCACTAGATCTGACTGTATTAAACTCAAATTAGTTTGTCTGCTTATGTTATAAATGATCAGCAAGCCAGAAGCCAAAAACGCTTTATCTCAGCGAGTGAAGTCAAAAATGGACTATCTGTTAATTTGGAGCTTTACATTCTATGTTCAGCCTTGTAAGTTGTTGGACAGCTCCGAAGTGCTGAGCAGCACTAGATCTGACTGTATTAAACTCAAATTAGTTTGTCTGCTTATGTTATAAATGATCAGCAAGCCAGAAGCCAAAAACGCTTTATCTCAGCGAGAGAAGTCAAAAATGGACTATCTGTTAATTTGGAGCTTTACATTCAATTTTCAGCCTTGTAAGTAGTTGGACAGCTCCGAAGTGCTGAGCAGCACTAGATCTGACTGTATTAAACTCAAATTAGTTTGTCTGCTTATGTTATAAATGATCAGCAAGCCAGAAGCCAAAAACGCTTTATCTCAGCGAGAGAAGTCAAAAATGGACTATCTGTTAATTTGGAGCTTTACATTCTATGTTCAGCCTTGTAAGTTGTTGGACAGCTCCGAAGTGCTGAGCAGCACTAGATCTGACTGTATTAAACTCAAATTAGTTTGTCTGCTTATGTTATAAATGATCAGCAAGCCAGAAGCCAAAAACGCTTTATCTCAGCGAGAGAAGTCAAAAATGGACTATCTGTTAATTTGGAGCTTTACATTCAATTTTCAGCCTTGTAAGTTGTTGGACAGCTCCGAAGTGCTGAGCAGCACTAGATCTGACTGTATTAAACTCAAATTAGTTTGTCTGCTTATGTTATAAATGATCAGCAAGCCAGAAGCCAAAAACGCTTTATCTCAGCGAGAGAAGTCAAAAATGGACTATCTGTTAATTTGGAGCTTTACATTCAATTTTCAGCCTTGCAAGTTGTTGGACAGCTCCGAAGTGCTGAGCAGCACTAGATCTGACTGTATTAAACTCAAATTAGTTTGTCTGCTTATGTTATAAATGATCAGCAAGCCAGAAGCCAAAAACGCTTTATCTCAGCGAGAGAAGTCAAAAATGGACTATCTGTTAATTTGGAGCTTTACATTCAATTTTCAGCCTTGTAAGTTGTTGGACAGCTCCGAAGTGCTGAGCAGCACTAGATCTGACTGTATTAAACTCAAATTAGTTTGTCTGCTTATGTTATAAATGATCAGCAAGCCAGAAGCCAAAAACGCTTTATCTCAGCGAGAGAAGTCAAAAATGGACTATCTGTTAATTTGGAGCTTTACATTCAATTTTCAGCCTTGCAAGTTGTTGGACAGCTCCGAAGTGCTGAGCAGCACTAGATCTGACTGTATTAAACTCAAATTAGTTTGTCTGCTTATGTTATAAATGATCAGCAAGCCAGAAGCCAAAAACGCTTTATCTCAGCGAGAGAAGTCAAAAATGGACTATCTGTTAATTTGGAGCTTTACATTCAATTTTCAGCCTTGTAAGTTGTTGGACAGCTCCGAAGTGCTGAGCAGCACTAGATCTGACTGTATTAAACTCAAATTAGTTTGTCTGCTTATGTTATAAATGATCAGCAAGCCAGAAGCCAAAAACGCTTTATCTCAGCGAGAGAAGTCAAAAATGGACTATCTGTTAATTTGGAGCTTTACATTCTATGTTCAGCCTTGTAAGTTGTTGGACAGCTCCGAAGTGCTGAGCAGCACTAGATCTGACTGTATTAAACTCAAATTAGTTTGTCTGCTTATGTTATAAATGATCAGCAAGCCAGAAGCCAAAAACGCTTTATCTCAGCGAGAGATGTCAAAAATGGACTATCTGTTAATTTGGAGCTTTACATTCTATGTTCAGCCTTGTAAGTTGTTGGACAGCTCCGAAGTGCTGAGCAGCACTAGATCTGACTGTATTAAACTCATATTAGTTTGTCTGCTTATGTTATAAATGATCAGCAAGCCAGAAGCCAAAAACGCTTTATCTCAGCGAGAGAAGTCAAAAATGGACTATCTGTTAATTTGGAGCTTTACATTCAATTTTCAGCCTTGTAAGTAGTTGGACAGCTCCGAAGTGCTGAGCAGCACTAGATCTGACTGTATTAAACTCAAATTAGTTTGTCTGCTTATGTTATAAATGATCAGCAAGCCAGAAGCCAAAAACGCTTTATCTCAGCGAGAGAAGTCAAAAATGGACTATCTGTTAATTTGGAGCTTTACATTCTATGTTCAGCCTTGTAAGTTGTTGGACAGCTCCGAAGTGCTGAGCAGCACTAGATCTGACTGTATTAAACTCATATTAGTTTGTCTGCTTATGTTATAAATGATCAGCAAGCCAGAAGCCAAAAACGCTTTATCTCAGCGAGAGAAGTCAAAAATGGACTATCTGTTAATTTGGAGCTTTACATTCAATTTTCAGCCTTGTAAGTAGTTGGACAGCTCCGAAGTGCTGAGCAGCACTAGATCTGACTGTATTAAACTCAAATTAGTTTGTCTGCTTATGTTATAAATGATCAGCAAGCCAGAAGCCAAAAACGCTTTATCTCAGCGAGAGAAGTCAAAAATGGACTATCTGTTAATTTGGAGCTTTACATTCAATTTTCAACCTTGTAAGTTGTTGGACAGCTCCGAAGTGCTGAGCAGCACTAGATCTGACAGTATTAAACTCAAATTAGTTTGTCTGCTTATGTTATAAATGATCAGCAAGCCAGAAGCCAAAAACGCTTTATCTCAGCGAGAGAAGTCAAAAATGGACTATCTGTTAATTTGGAGCTTTACATTCTATGTTCAGCCTTGTAAGTTGTTGGACAGCTCCGAAGTGCTGAGCAGCACTAGATCTGACTGTATTAAACTCAAATTAGTTTGTCTGCTTATGTTATAAATGATCAGCAAGCCAGAAGCCAAAAACGCTTTATCTCAGCGAGAGAAGTCAAAAATGGACTATCTGTTAATTTGGAGCTTTACATTCTATGTTCAGCCTTGTAAGTTGTTGGACAGCTCCGAAGTGCTGAGCAGCACTAGATCTGACTGTATTAAACTCAAATTAGTTTGTCTGCTTATGTTATAAATGATCAGCAAGCCAGAAGCCAAAAACGCTTTATCTCAGCGAGAGAAGTCAAAAATGGACTATCTGTTAATTTGGAGCTTTACATTCTATGTTCAGCCTTGTAAGTTGTTGGACAGCTCCGAAGTGCTGAGCAGCACTAGATCTGACTGTATTAAACTCAAATTAGTTTGTCTGCTTATGTTATAAATGATCAGCAAGCCAGAAGCCAAAAACGCTTTATCTCAGCGAGAGAAGTCAAAAATGGACTATCTGTTAATTTGGAGCTTTACATTCAATTTTCAGCCTTGTAAGTTGTTGGACAGCTCCGAAGTGCTGAGTAGCACTAGATCTGACTGTATTAAACTCAAATTAGTTTGTCTGCTTATGTTATAAATGATCAGCAAGCCAGAAGCCAAAAACGCTTTATCTCAGCGAGAGAAGTCAAAAATGGACTATCTGTTAATTTGGAGCTTTACATTCTATGTTCAGCCTTGTAAGTTGTTGGACAGCTCCGAAGTGCTGAGCAGCACTAGATCTGACTGTATTAAACTCAAATTAGTTTGTCTGCTTATGTTATAAATGATCAGCAAGCCAGAAGCCAAAAACGCTTTATCTCAGCGAGAGAAGTCAAAAATGGACTATCTGTTAATTTGGAGCTTTACATTCTATGTTCAGCCTTGTAAGTTGTTGGACAGCTCCGAAGTGCTGAGCAGCACTAGATCTGACTGTATTAAACTCAAATTAGTTTGTCTGCTTATGTTATAAATGATCAGCAAGCCAGAAGCCAAAAACGCTATATCTCAGCGAGAGAAGTCAAAAATGGACTATCTGTTAATTTGGAGCTTTACATTCTATGTTCAGCCTTGTAAGTTGTTGGACAGCTCCGAAGTGCTGAGCAGCACTAGATCTGACTGTATTAAACTCAAATTAGTTTGTCTGCTTATGTTATAAATGATCAGCAAGCCAGAAGCCAAAAACGCTTTATCTCAGCGAGAGAAGTCAAAAATGGACTATCTGTTAATTTGGAGCTTTACATTCTATGTTCAGCCTTGTAAGTTTTTGGACAGCTCCGAAGTGCTGAGCAGCACTAGATCTGACTGTATTAAACTCATATTAGTTTGTCTGCTTATGTTATAAATGATCAGCAAGCCAGAAGCCAAAAACGCTTTATCTCAGCGAGAGAAGTCAAAAATGGACTATCTGTTAATTTGGAGCTTTACATTCAATTTTCAGCCTTGTAAGTAGTTGGACAGCTCCGAAGTGCTGAGCAGCACTAGATCTGACTGTATTAAACTCAAATTAGTTTGTCTGCTTATGTTATAAATGATCAGCAAGCCAGAAGCCAAAAACGCTTTATCTCAGCGAGAGAAGTCAAAAATGGACTATCTGTTAATTTGGAGCTTTACATTCAATTTTCAACCTTGTAAGTTGTTGGACAGCTCCGAAGTGCTGAGCAGCACTAGATCTGACAGTATTAAACTCAAATTAGTTTGTCTGCTTATGTTATAAATGATCAGCAAGCCAGAAGCCAAAAACGCTTTATCTCAGCGAGAGAAGTCAAAAATGGACTATCTGTTAATTTGGAGCTTTACATTCTATGTTCAGCCTTGTAAGTTGTTGGACAGCTCCGAAGTGCTGAGCAGCACTAGATCTGACTGTATTAAACTCAAATTAGTTTGTCTGCTTATGTTATAAATGATCAGCAAGCCAGAAGCCAAAAACGCTTTATCTCAGCGAGAGAAGTCAAAAATGGACTATCTGTTAATTTGGAGCTTTACATTCTATGTTCAGCCTTGTAAGTTGTTGGACAGCTCCGAAGTGCTGAGCAGCACTAGATCTGACTGTATTAAACTCAAATTAGTTTGTCTGCTTATGTTATAAATGATCAGCAAGCCAGAAGCCAAAAACGCTTTATCTCAGCGAGAGAAGTCAAAAATGGACTATCTGTTAATTTGGAGCTTTACATTCAATTTTCAGCCTTGTAAGTTGTTGGACAGCTCCGAAGTGCTGAGTAGCACTAGATCTGACTGTATTAAACTCAAATTAGTTTGTCTGCTTATGTTATAAATGATCAGCAAGCCAGAAGCCAAAAACGCTTTATCTCAGCGAGAGAAGTCAAAAATGGACTATCTGTTAATTTGGAGCTTTACATTCTATGTTCAGCCTTGTAAGTTGTTGGACAGCTCCGAAGTGCTGAGCAGCACTAGATCTGACTGTATTAAACTCAAATTAGTTTGTCTGCTTATGTTATAAATGATCAGCAAGCCAGAAGCCAAAAACGCTTTATCTCAGCGAGAGAAGTCAAAAATGGACTATCTGTTAATTTGGAGCTTTACATTCTATGTTCAGCCTTGTAAGTTGTTGGACAGCTCCGAAGTGCTGAGCAGCACTAGATCTGACTGTATTAAACTCAAATTAGTTTGTCTGCTTATGTTATAAATGATCAGCAAGCCAGAAGCCAAAAACGCTATATCTCAGCGAGAGAAGTCAAAAATGGACTATCTGTTAATTTGGAGCTTTACATTCTATGTTCAGCCTTGTAAGTTGTTGGACAGCTCCGAAGTGCTGAGCAGCACTAGATCTGACTGTATTAAACTCAAATTAGTTTGTCTGCTTATGTTATAAATGATCAGCAAGCCAGAAGCCAAAAACGCTTTATCTCAGCGAGAGAAGTCAAAAATGGACTATCTGTTAATTTGGAGCTTTACATTCAATTTTCAGCCTTGTAAGTTGTTGGACAGCTCCGAAGTGCTGAGTAGCACTAGATCTGACTGTATTAAACTCAAATTAGTTTGTCTGCTTATGTTATAAATGATCAGCAAGCCAGAAGCCAAAAACGCTTTATCTCAGCGAGAGAAGTCAAAAATGGACTATCTGTTAATTTGGAGCTTTACATTTTATGTTCAGCCTTGTAAGTTGTTGGACAGCTCCGAAGTGCTGAGCAGCACTAGATCTGACTGTATTAAACTCAAATTAGTTTGTCTGCTTATGTTATAAATGATCAGCAAGCCAGAAGCCAAAAACGCTTTATCTCAGCGAGAGAAGTCAAAAATGGACTATCTGTTAATTTGGAGCTTTACATTCTATGTTCAGCCTTGTAAGTTGTTGGACAGCTCCGAAGTGCTGAGCAGCACTAGATCTGACTGTATTAAACTCAAATTAGTTTGTCTGCTTATGTTATAAATGATCAGCAAGCCAGAAGCCAAAAACGCTTTATCTCAGCGAGAGAAGTCAAAAATGGACTATCTGTTAATTTGGAGCTTTACATTCTATGTTCAGCCTTGTAAGTTGTTGGACAGCTCCGAAGTGCTGAGCAGCACTAGATCTGACTGTATTAAACTCAAATTAGTTTGTCTGCTTATGTTATAAATGATCAGCAAGCCAGAAGCCAAAAACGCTTTATCTCAGCGAGAGAAGTCAAAAATGGACTATCTGTTAATTTGGAGCTTTACATTCTATGTTCAGCCTTGTAAGTTGTTGGACAGCTCCGAAGTGCTGAGCAGCACTAGATCTGACTGTATTAAACTCAAATTAGTTTGTCTGCTTATGTTATAAATGATCAGCAAGCCAGAAGCCAAAAACGCTTTATCTCAGCGAGAGAAGTCAAAAATGGACTATCTGTTAATTTGGAGCTTTACATTCAATTTTCAGCCTTGTAAGTTGTTGGACAGCTCCGAAGTGCTGAGCAGCACTAGATCTGACTGTATTAAACTCAAATTAGTTTGTCTGCTTATGTTATAAATGATCAGCAAGCCAGAAGCCAAAAACGCTTTATCTCAGCGAGAGAAGTCAAAAATGGACAATCTGTTAATTTGGAGCTTTACATTCTATGTTCAGCCTTGTAAGTTGTTGGACAGCTCCGAAGTGCTGAGCAGCACTAGATCTGACTGTATTAAACTCAAATTAGTTTGTCTGCTTATGTTATAAATGATCAGCAAGCCAGAAGCCAAAAACGCTTTATCTCAGCGAGAGAAGTCAAAAATGGACTATCTGTTAATTTGGAGCTTTACATTCTATGTTCAGCCTTGTAAGTTGTTGGACAGCTCCGAAGTGCTGAGCAGCACTAGATCTGACTGTATTAAACTCAAATTAGTTTGTCTGCTTATGTTATAAATGATCAGCAAGCCAGAAGCCAAAAACGCTTTATCTCAGCGAGAGAAGTCAAAAATGGACTATCTGTTAATTTGGAGCTTTACATTCAATTTTCAGCCTTGTAAGTTGTTGGACAGCTCCGAAATGCTGAGCAGCACTAGATCTGACTGTATTAAACTCCAATTAGTTTGTCTGCTTATGTTATAAATGATCAGCAAGCCAGAAGCCAAAAACGCTTGATCTCAGCGAGAGAAGTCAAAAATGGACTATCTGTTAATTTGGAGCTTTACATTCAATTTTCAGCCTTGTAAGTTGTTGCACAGCTCCGAAATGCTGAGCAGCACTAGATCTGGCAGGATTAAACTGAAATTAGTCAATCTGCTTATGTTCCAAATGAACATAAGCAGATTGTGGAAAGCTGCTGGGGTTGTTTTAACAGTCTGTCGTCTCCAGCGTCTTGCTATGGTTGTGCTGGGGTGGAAGCATTTCTAAGGCAGACCTTTCCAAGATGGAGAAATAAATCAAATAGGCTAGCTCAGTGGTCGGCACAAGGCTGGACTCTTTTGGCAATATGTTGTTTGCTGCTAAGCACGATAATTTATGTGACTAAAACAAACATTGTTTTTACATCAACATAGAAATTATGTGAAAATCTCTATGAGCACCATTAAAATTATTTGAAGGCACAGAATTAGCCCAATACTGGTTCCCATTCTCAGGCAAGAAAAACTCACCTAGCATATATTTAATTTTTAGCTATTGGAATTACACCTAAGAGAAACTAATTTAATCAAAGCATGTCATGAGTATGTCTCCACTCCAGTGCATACTACATTTTTTGTTGCCTTCACTACCACTAGACATGCAGATATGCATATAGAATAGAGTCTAAACAGCACTGTCAGAGACACAATAAGTTTATAGCAAATATGCAAATGATCTAATCATCTGACTGTTGATTGCAGCAATCCACATTATTAGCTGAAACAGAGGGCTCCAAAATCAAATTTTGCTTAGGGTCCCATGGAGGCTTGGGCCGGCCCTGGGTGGAGGATGAAGGGAGGGATGCTTGCAGTGGGGCCTGTGTGGTGTGTTGGTTTCTGATATGAGTGACATGGACAACAGCCCAAGGCAGCATCTTGTGGGGGTGGCATGAGCGCACTCTCCCCTTCCCCCGTCCCCAACCCAGCTGTCCACCATACTCTAAATAAGTTTTCACATGTAAATATTACATAATGCAGATTAATCACATTACGTATTTCAACCTTAAAGCCTCTCTCCTGCAGAGAGTTACCTAGTTCACAGTCTTTTACTGTGGTCTCTCGTGTCTGCAAACGCAAGTGAGAAGATGAGTGAGGAGAGTCAGACTGGTGCTAAATGGCAAATTCCTCTTTAAAAAACACTGTGATGAACATTTGGATGAACCAAGATAGTATTTACTCATTGCAATGATGAATTATCCATATACTGAAGCACATCCAGAATATAGTTACATTTCTAAATTACATTTTGAACAGTATTACTTATTTTAAACTGTCCTTAGTATAAAAAAAAATTATAAAAATGGAAAACTTAGATTTTTTGTTTGAGACAGCAAAAATATTTTCTTTAACATTTTCAGGACAACATGCATTTTTACATTTCAAGCTTACAAAGATAAAGCAGTGTGGTCTATTGTGATTAATCCCAGCATCAGTGTGATTAATCTGATAACATTTTGTAATTGATGGACAGCACTAAAAAGAACTCCTAAAGAATCATTAGTGGAGACTAATTAGGCCAGACCGATAGCAACAGCCCCCAGCAAAACCACTGGATTATGACAGAGTACAAGACATGCTACTGTCAGCATCTTGGGTTGTTTTAGTTGTTTTTAGTTATTTTGTATTTCAGTGCTTTTTTAGTTCCTTTTCTTTTATTAGATCAGTCTTGTTGTTACTTTGGTTCAGTCCTTTCTTAGTATTGCTAGTTTATTATGTCTATTTCTTGTGTCTAGTCCTTGTTACAGTCAAACTTTGATGACATATAGAAAATGACTGACCAATAAATCAATCTTATGTACCAAAAAAAAAAAAAAAATCCAGTAGACTTCTTCTCAAATTAAGTTGCCTTCTGCTTATTCTAATTAAGCAGTTAGGATAATCATGTCTTGGACAACACAGAATCTGCACCGATGTGTTACCAGCAAATTGGCACAAGGTCACTGAGTCAGTTCTACCATTGCTATAGGCAGAGAGGCTGAGTGGAAAATTTGAAGTAGATACCCTTTACATGCCGATTTGTTATCAGCTAACACAAACAGCAGCACAACCAGCATTTATCCTTCCCACAGGAACATGGAGTGTTGAAATCAGCAGCTGAACTTTGAATCACAGTAAACATTATGGATATAAATATTGATGGTTCTTTAGAGGCGTCAAGAAAGACTCTTGACGCATACTGTGCTGAATAAGTTAGTGTGTTTTTTCAGAGTTCAGGACTGTGTACAACCCCTGGCAAAAAGTATGGAATCACCAGTGTTGGATGAGCAGTCATTCAGACATTTCATGCTGTAAAACAAACTCGGATCAAAAACATGATACAATATTAAGGTCATTCCAAAGTGCAACTTGTTGGCTTTCAGGAACACTCAAAGAAATGAAGAGAAAACATTGTGGAAGTCAGTGAATGATACTTTTATTGACCAAACACAGGGAAATAAATATGGAATCACTCAATTCTGAGGAAAAAAGTATGGAATCACTCAAATTGGAGGTAGAAAAAAGGACACACCCAGTCTATTTCCTTTCCCTAAATGGACACCTGCCCCAGATTAGATGTGCCCGTTAGTGTGCAGATCAAAACACCTGCAGTCATGACACCTTGGAGGGCTGCTGGACGAAGTGGAGTGGCGAGAACCATGACTCCAACAAGAGAAATGTCCCTTGAAACAAAAGAGAGGATTGTGAAACTTCTTGAAGAAGGTAACCCTTCACGCATGGTTGCTAAAGATGTGGGCTGTTCACAGTCAGCTGTATCCAAGATATGGTCCAAACACAAACAGCATGGAATGGTTGTTAAAGCCAAGCGTACTGGTAGACCAAGAAAGACATTAAAGCGTCAAGACAAACAACTAAAGGTCATTTGTCTTGAAAACCAAAAAAGTACAACTAAACAGATGAAGCATAAATGGGAGGAAGCTGGAGTCAATGTATGTGACCGAACCGTAAGAAATCGCCTAAAGGAGGTGGGATTTCAATACAGGAAAGCTAAATGAAAACCAGCATTGACACCTAACCATAAAAGAACAAGATTCCGATGGGCTAAGGAGAGGCAATCATGGACTGTGGATGACTGGATGAAAGTTGTCTTCAGTGATGAGTCAAGAATCTGCATTGGACAAGGTGATGATGCTGGAACTTTTGTTTGGTGCCGTTCCAGTGAGATTTATGAAGAGGCCTGCCTGAAGAAAACAACCAAATTTCCACAGTCCTTGATGATATGGGGCTGCATGTCAGGCAAAGGCACTGGGGAGATGACTGTGGTTAATTCTTCTATCAATGCACAAGTTTACATTGACATTTTGGACAGTTTTCTCATCCCTTCAATTGAACAGATGTTTGGAGATGATGAAATAATTTTCCAAGATGACAATGCATCGTGCCATAGGGCAAAAACAGTGAAGGCATTCCTTGAAGAAAGACACATTCAGTCGATGTCATGGCCTGCAAATAGTCCAGATCTCAACCCAATAGAAAACCTGTGGTGGAGATTGAAAAAAATGTTCCACAAGAAGGCTCCAACCTGCAAAGCTGATCTGGCAACTGCTATCAAAGAGAGTAGGCACCAAATACTGTTTGTCCCTCATCAAGTCCATGCCTCAGAGACTAAAAGCTGTTATAAAAGCCAAAGATGGTGCAACTAAATACTAGTGATGTATTTTGAATGGTCTTTTGTTTATGTGTTTTTCATGATTCCATACTTTTTTCCTCAGAATTGAGTGATTCCATATTTATTTCCCTGTGTTTGGTCAATAAAAGTATCATTCACTGACTTCCACAATGTTTTCTCTTCATTTCTTTGAGTGTTCCTGAAAGCCAACAAGTTGCACTTTGGAACGACCTTAATATTGTGTCATGTTTTTGATCCGAGTTTGTTTTACAGCATGAAATGTCTGAATGACTGCTCATCCAACACTGGTGATTCCATACTTTTTGCCAGGGGTTGTATGTACAGTTCCTAAATCTTAAGAAAGACTCATTTGAAACTTTTACTGCTGAGACATTTTTAGAGAAAATGGCAATTGGTGGGAAGGTGATGTGGGATACATATTCAACAAAAAAACTGGCTCAGCAGTGTTGATCCAACTGCTGAGCCTAGCAACAGTCTCCAGCAAGACCACTGGATTACTACAGAGCACAAGACATGCTACTGTCAAAAACCCATATTGCCTTAAAAATGTGTCTACTGGATGTAATTAAATTAAAGAACAAGATAATGGATGAATGGATGGAAATTTACCCTTATGTTACAGTCACTTCTTCGTAAATTAATTTATTTCTCCATCTTGGAAAGGTCTCCAAAGATGTCTTTGCACGTCTTTGCTTTTCTTCTTCTTTCCATTTATGTCAGGTAAATGAATGTATGTCTCCGTTGTTCTGCAGTTTCTGGTGTAAGTTTATTAAACTCTGTAATTCTGTGACGTCAACACGCATTGTTGTTTTTTTTGTGGCTACACGTGGCCCGTCGAGAGGACCTGGGATCCAGAGGAAGAGAGAGCCAAACTTTTTTCCAAAGTTAACTTATTTATATTTCTTCCTTAACAAAACAAAGACCAAAATAAATCTGCCATACACCTAACAAAAAAATAAGAATGAGCCATTGTTAGAACAATGGTTCAGTCCAATGTGTTGGAGGTGCAATAGCAGCACTACGAAACAGCACAGGCTCTGTCAGAGCTGCTGACGTGAGGAGCTAGCAGTGGCTGTGCAGTACAAACAAAAAACCCTCCAGTACATAAATACTGAAAGTAAAAGACATGTAACATCTTTTATTTACTTTCATTGCTCCATAGGGTGAAACATTAATAAAAATCAGACTGCAGTTTATTTCATTACTCTGGCTGAATCATGAGAAACTGCCACGGTATGCCTTGGAAATAAGCCTGTCGTGATAAACGATAAATTAATTAATCACACAATAAATTAAACCTATCGACCTCATTTTAATTATCAGCTTTTTCATCTCTTCCTGCCTTTTTTTCTTTCTGTTGATGACACTGAATGAAAAAAGCTCAACTCCGGTGCTCTCCACTGACCCTCCCTTCCTATTTCCTTAGTGTAATGTCCAGCGCACACTACACGAGTTGTCGGCTAATTATCGGCCCATTATCAAAACCACACTTTAGCCGACAGACATCCTAGGTATTGTTAAGGAAGAAATATTCTAAAATAGGTTAACTTTGGAAAAAAGTTTGGCTCTCTCTTCCTCTGGATCCCAGGTCCTCTCGGCGGGCCACGTGTAGCCACAAGGAAAACAACAATGCGTGTTGACGTCACAGAATTACAGAGTTTAATCCAATATAAGACAATGCATAAACTTAGAAGTAAGACAATGCACAAACTTACACCAGAAACTGCAGAACAACGGAGACATACATTCATTTACCTGACATAAATGGAAAGAAGAAGAAAAGAAAAGCAAAGACGTGCAAAGACATCTTTGGAGAGTTGCAAGAGGAAATCTGATTTGTTACTTCTGTGGAGAAAGTTTTATAGTAAAAGGCGTATTCCTATCTTTATTTATTCAAATAAGGCGTATCTTTGCTCATCCAATCCAGGAGCTATCTCTGACCCTCTCTCAAGCCAGAAACCCCTGCCGTGTTTACGGCCTTTCACAGATGAGTGTGAAAAGCTAGAACTTCCACTGTATTGTTTTCCCACAGACAAAAGGCAGTTCAAATGATCCTAGCAAACCATCTGCTGTAACTACAGGTAACATAAAGATCAAAAAGTCAGAATACATTACTAAATTCAAAACCACAATTAGGCCATTTGAATCAAGACATGTTAAGTTTTAAAACTAGCTTATTTTAAATTTATTTTCTCAACAGTTCCCTCTTTTAATCTCTTAATAGAGATTACACTCTAAAATATACTATGCGATAGTATAAGCCTAAATTCAGAAACACCATATTATAGCTGATAAATTACGCCCCTCTTTTTGCATGCAACCTACTACATAACATTTGTTGTTAAAATGTTGGGATATTCATTACAAATAAAATCAGACAGCAAAATCATATAAAGGATTCAAATCCTAAAATAAATGTTCAAAATGATCTAGCCCATAGTCATGTCTTACCAAAAAGATTATTTAAAAATGCATAATTTTATCAATGCTTCACAGAAACCTTACCACAAATCTTAATGTTATACTTAAAATGATAGTTTAGAAAAGTCAATCATATTCCTGATGTAAATAGGATGTTACACAAATATTTGTCCAAAATTATCCCTGCAATAAATGAGCAAGTTAGATACAAAATATTGCATATAAAAGACTTACAAACTATCAATAAACCTCCTGTTGAATAGTTTTTGTACAATTTTTTCCTTTTTTTTTTTACATATCTTCCTTTTGTGTCTCTGTGTTCCTTGATGCTCCTTGAAGTAATTTTTTCCTTTTTTTTTTTACATATCTTCCTTTTGTGTCTCTGTGTTCCTTGATGCTCCTTGAAGTAAAATATGAGTTCGTTGGCACGTCGTAGACGAAAACTTGGTAATAGAAAAAACAAAGATGACCCTCTCATCTCCAGCAGCTCATTTTCCTTATAGTTTTGAACTCAGGGTCGTCAGCTCAGTAACCGATGCTCACCTATTTAGGGATTATTGTGTCCACAATTTGGTGAGTTTAGCAAAAAGGCTGTTCCCTCTTTTCCAATTTGATGACATCAAAAGTAGAGTAGAATGAAAGAAATCCTGATGAACACCTAGGTGTAAGGTCGTCCTCCGGTCAGGGCTGAGGATCCTCAGTCACATCAGGTTGTGGTCCTTTGTTATCCAATGAGGTCATCCGCTGGCCACCATACTGGAACAGAGTCTGTCACCTATCTAGAGCTCCTTAATGTATTTTAAAATAAAATACATTATTATTTATTTTATTATAATATTTATAATAAAATAAGCAATTCCTTCCAATTTGAATTAATGTTTTATTTATGCTGATTTATTAATTAATACCCTAATTATTCTTTACTGTTTCAAGTCATATATTGGTCTTGTTATCAAATCTTATTTTAATAGTTACTTTATTATCATAAAGTAAGAGATTTTGTGGTAGCTTTTAGTTTTATTATTTCTCTTTAAAACGTTATTCCTAATTATAATTTATTTCCTTATATTAAGTCTCCTCCAGTAATTTTTCCTTTCGTATTATAACTCAGTCAACTTCAAATTTTAAGAAGCTTCTCCTTTAGAACTGTATTTTGTCAATATTTTGACCCTCTTTTATATAAGGCATTCATGAGAAATAAATGTTTTCCCATTGTGTTGAACCCAAACCTTAACCATATTTTAGAAGCAGTTCCATAATTGTTAATTTGTAAATCTCCAATTTAGACCAATTTAATTTCAATCATCATATTTTCTATTTTAAAACCTTAAAGAATGATCAGCCTGTTTTACATGAGTAAAGTTAACCGTGTCACTACATATCAAAAATGACCTACTTTATTCCAATCCAATTCCAATTAATTTTAAATCCAAAATTTCAACCATTTTTACCTTTGATCCATTTATTCTTTTGAAAAACTATTTATAAAATATTTAATTGGATAATGAATTACCCTTTTTATATTGTTTATCAATTATCAATGCATTTTCAGTTTTGGGGAGAGATTCGATACAGCTAAGTTTATTAAATGATGTACATATTTAGTTTAGACCTTCCTGGATGTCTTAGTTAAACAACTTATTTTAAATCATATGAATAGAGATGCAACAATCCAACAATCACCTTCCTTAGTTTAAGAAACACTGTTTTATGTAAATTATTTGATAGGTAATATTAAGTTTAGTGTATTCAATTTATAAATTTTAGTTATTCCATATCCAAATAGTTAGTTCATATTTAATGAATTTTGATTTAACTTCAATAACCTCTTTTGCCAAGAAGTAAAGAGAGCTCCGAACTACAAATTTGCTTATTAGATCAATTCCATTCATTTCCCCCTGTTTCTATAACAGAACAAATGTTCTGTCATAGAATACAATACAAATCCCATACAACTCATTGAGATGAAACCTGCTGCCACTGCTAACCTTACCATCATATAACACAGTTGGATGTAATTCAAACATGGTGTCCCAGATGCTGTTACAATCTGCACACCTCAATCAAAGAATTTAATGTTTGATTAAATTTATGAAATCAACACAGAACTTGGTGTCATTAGCTCAGTATGCTCTAAAGACACCCATCAATGCACTTTAACACCGTAACTTTAAATTTCATTTGAATCTAAATTTAGTTTTAATTTCAATTGTTCTACTAAATACCAAACATCTTATCATTGTCCCACGCTTCAAGACAAAGTCCTATTTTAAAATTTATATGTCATTCACATTTTATTTGAACTTCATAGCAGTTTTAACCAAAATTTTTCTCAAAATTAACAATTTACACCCAACTATATCTTATTAAAATCAGCAGTGATGCAGAAATCTATCAACAATTTTAAATGTAAATAAACATGGCATAGATGTTGTTTTAAGCTGTTCCATTTTAGATGAGTAGTAGCTTCTATATCACATACACCATATTTTAGTCAAGCAGGAAGGCAATGTAAAGGCTCTTTACCTAAAGAAATCCATAATTCACTATTGTTGAATGAAAAACTTAATATTATTGATTAACTAATTTACAATTAATCGTATCCAAAAATTTACCAGGAATTAGGGTCTACTTCTCCTCCTCCCCCTGTTGATATAATAAAATTATCATTTTGAAAACAATTTGGAATCTATGTCACTGTTACATGATAATTTGCTGAAAAACCAAAATATTGTAAGATGCTCCACCATTTCTCCAAATCTTCCATCCAGTATTCAAAATAGACTGAGATGGTGTAAATTTCAAAGTTCTATCAATAATATCTTATCTTTATAATATCCCCCTGTGTTTTTCTTATTTCCAAAAAGAAAAACAATTCAGAGGTGGAAAACCAAAATAGGAGACTTTCCCATTGTGCTAAAATGTCAACATGTCCAATCAGTTACCCATATGAAATATAAACCAATTTAATTCAGTTAGTAAGTGTCAGTAAAAAATAAAATTAAAATTAAAATACCAAAGTGGATGAGACAGTCTCTCAATTACTAATTCTTATCTGCATTAAGTCAAGGCCGAAGTTGTGCCGCCTCTGTTGTGTGCATTAATCCTACGGCACAAGCAGATGACTCCGCTTCAAATCAGATTGTGATACCAAAATATGCAACCATCACCTTTAAAATTGTCTGTAAAGCAGTAGTAAAAGTAAATCTATGAAACAAAACCTTTACTGTCCCTAAAGTCCCTAAAGTTTAAAATAAGAAAAATATCACACAGCTACTCACTAAAGTGACGTCATATTTACAAAGCGCTTCCTAAAACCCATCAAAGGCCATTTGCATACACATTCACTCTCATTCACACTCAAGCAGACTCTTTAACACCCCATTGTAAGAAAGATACAGGATGCAACCCCAGATCAAGCAGACCAAACAAATTGAGGTGTGATCCGCCCCCAACACTCTCGTGAGAGCAGGTACACGACCCCATTCTCAGTATTTGAAGGCATCTTTACATTAGTTGACCTATAATGTAAGAAATATACTTTCCAATTCTCCTCGATGACATTGGGTAAACACATTAAGTAGTGTAATTCACCTACAACAACTGAAAAAATCCCCATGTTCACCTGTAATTTGTTTGTCACACTCCAATGTGTAAATAAAGAAATTCGTGAACCATAAAGTTAGAACTTCCCAATTTGTACTGATTCCATCTTCCAAACACATATTTACCCAAGTTTCAAACCAAAATTCATCCTGTAGAAAGTTTTAAACACAATTATTATAACACCATGGTTGAAAGAAACATAATTATCCAGTAGTTCAAATGTTGTTCAGTTCTGAGTGAACCTATTTCAAAAACTCCATGTTATACACACAACCTTATTTCATGATAGCCCACTGTTATTAAATGGCTACCCAGTAACTAGACCCCCTGTAGGAAAACCCCAAAAACCGTTCATGTGGTCATGTAATATGCAAAATGGGCTGCACACGAAGATCGTCCTACAAGAAACAAAGTCATTCATTAGTGTTTCAACATGTCCTACATTAACAGTGTAGAAAACACTGTCAAGCAGAAAAACATCCATATGTTCTCGTTTTTGTTCCCTTGTTCCAATCAGTGAGGGTGTTCCATCCTGTGTCAGGAAACCTAGAAATTGAAGTGATTGTCAATGTTACAATATTATAAAAAAGCAATGAGATCATTCCAGTGCTCCAGCCTGGAACTGATGCCACACATTTCTCCCGCTGAGAAAGTAAAAACATCTGTAAATCTGTTATTATGTACTTTTCATTTCAACATAAAACACAGTTGTAAAAGAAATTCACATCAAAATCCAAGAATCCTGAAAGAGTGAGCTGCAAATGTCAGTGTTAACAGAACTGAAGAACTCCCAAAATGCAAATGGAATGGTCAATCAGGCCCCCTGCTCTGTGAAACAAAACCTGTAAAACCTGTAACCAAAATGGAGAAGAAATCTCTGTCCCACAGAAGCATGAGTTAACAGAAACACAGCAACATAACATCCAGCAAAACAGACAAACACATAAGACACAAATCTCTTCTGCACAATCTCAACACAACTCAGACAGACAGACAGCAGCGCGCAGTGAAACATAAAATGGCGGACAGACAGACACAAAATCAGTAATAGATCAACCCGCAGCCAAGCACGCACACAAACAGATACACAGACGACGTCGTAGTTCAGCCAAGAAAAGACAGAAAAGAAAAGAAAATGTCAGGCGCCGGCTTAAAAGAACGTATGACGCATCTTTTAATCTTCCAACTTCACTTCGACAAATCTCTTTTATTCTCATTTCAACTTCTCTTATTACTTATAAACTTCTTCACAAACCATCACTGTTAATCACTTATATTCAATAACTTTTAGGGCTGGGTAAAAATTAGCAAAAATTAGCCTAAATTTAGCATAATAAAGAATTTGTCTCAGTCCTTTAAGGTGATTCAACCTGTACCGAATTAAATAACTTGTCTCAGTCCTTTAAGGTGATTCAACCTGTACTAAATTAATTATTCTCAGTCCTTTATGCTCTTTGGCAACTCGATTCAGGGTCCCAGAGAAGGCGATACATCCTGTAACTGACTTCTACTTACGGCGACCCGGTTCAGAGAGCCAGAGAAAAGGTGATTCGACCCGCTTCAGTCCTTTATACTCCTGGCAACTCGATTCAGAGTCCTAGAGTAGGGTGATTCAACCCGCTTCAGTCCTTTATACTCCTGGCAACTCGATTCAGAGTCCTAGAGTAGGGTGATTCAACCCGCTTCTATCCAGGTAATCCCAAACCAGTCCAATTATTAGTCCACTGGAGATGAGCCGTAATCTCCTGGCCGATTCAAGCCAATACTAATTAATACACAGACACCTGAAATTCTTTTATAGAGGCACAGGCATGGATCCTCAGGGTAAAGAATTTAAAAGAAACCCAGCTTTAGGACAGAGGTAACGTAAACTCCTACTGTCTGGATCCGCTACGATCCCCTGTAATGTGTATTTTCTCTTCAAACAACAGACTCTTTTAGGAGGGATTTTATATACCGCTGCAGCTTCTAAATTCTGTGAGGCCGCACACACCAAGAGCAATCAGCCACGGTCCAACGACACAGCGCATCAGACAACAAAAAAACAATTAAACATTGTCTTACCACACCGAAGCGTCGGGCTGAAATGGATCAATCAGGGCCAAACAGCCGCCCACCGAGATTCCAGAACCGGCACGAGCCCCCAAATGTTAAGGAAGAAATATTCTAAAATAGGTTAACTTTGGAAAAAAGTTTGGCTCTCTCTTCCTCTGGATCCCAGGTCCTCTCGGCGGGCCACGTGTAGCCACAAGGAAAACAACAATGCGTGTTGACGTCACAGAATTACAGAGTTTAATCCAATATAAGACAATGCATAAACTTAGAAGTAAGACAATGCACAAACTTACACCAGAAACTGCAGAACAACGGAGACATACATTCATTTACCTGACATAAATGGAAAGAAGAAGAAAAGAAAAGCAAAGACGTGCAAAGACATCTTTGGAGAGTTGCAAGAGCAAATCTGATTTGTTACTTCTGTGGAGAAAGTTTTATAGTAAAAGGCGTATTCCTATCTTTATTTATTCAAATAAGGCGTATCTTTGCTCATCCAATCCAGGAGCTATCTCTGACCCTCTCTCAAGCCAGAAACCCCTGCCGTGTTTACGGCCTTTCACAGATGAGTGTGAAAAGCTAGAACTTCCACTGTATTGTTTTCCCACAGACAAAAGGCAGTTCAAATGATCCTAGCAAACCATCTGCTGTAACTACAGGTAACATAAAGATCAAAAAGTCAGAATACATTACTAAATTCAAAACCACAATTAGGCCATTTGAATCAAGACATGTTAAGTTTTAAAACTAGCTTATTTTAAATTTATTTTCTCAATAGTATAACGGTTCGATCAGGTTCGATCGTGCCGTGTGGTGTCCGGCACACTGTAGCCACATGGGACATTTGGCTACAGTGTGGCGGCGCATACCGCTTTCCGGATTGAATCGTGTCCGTCACGGCATCAGAAATCTGCACCATGTTGATTTGTGATCATCACGAGTGCCGACTATCCAACGCATCCAGCGCACGCCGTGGGAACGTGCTCAACTCGAGTGGCCCTACCTCCGAAGCCACACAATTCCGCGGCACCGCAGCCACGAGGTATGTGTGCACCTTCCACCTTGCCCGGTTCGCACAGAGTTCCCCCACACGCCAGGCCGAGGCCCGTGCAGGGCGGGCAGAGTCCCCCCGCTCCACCAGTCCAGTGGGTGGGTGTAATGAAGGTCTTCATTACTTGGCGACACAACACTTAAAATGTGTTAAATGATAAAAGAAATGCATGATGAAGGAAATGAAACAGATACAAACAGATTGAAATGTTTATTTATTGTGTGTTTTCAGTGGCATCTCAGCTGGAACTGATCATGTCCTGTTAAAATACAACAAAGGAATAAAATAGGTATTGATTGTTAAAATGTTTGAAGGCTTTGTATGGGTGTGGCTTACCTCTCTCTTCCTCTGCAGGGTGTTCAGGCTAAAAGATTCCCCGGGAGCCTGAGCACCTTTTAAAGGTTCCAGAAGAGACCAAAGCAGATGGAAGAGGGGGAGCAGTAGAGCTATACATTTTATATATTTAATGTTGGATTTGTATTTATATGAATAAAAAAGGTCTTTTAGAGATGCTTAGAATGACTAGAATTTGATAATATATATTATTATGAGGATTTAGTTAGTTTGTCAAACCTTGTTTGTGTGTATGTATTTTGTTTTACCCTGTTTGTAAGTGGGTTTGTGAATTGGAACAGTCTGCAACTATAAAAGGCTGCATGTTGGCCATATTGAGGTGTGTGTTGCTGCTGAGACCCTAAGACACTGTAAGCAGGGTTGTTTGTTGTTGGTGAATAAACACCCAGTGGGGTTGCACAGTTTCTCTGCCTCAAGTCTCCTACTTCCTCCAGCCGCTAAGGGCCATCCTAACAAGTGGTGTCAGAAGTGGGGTCGGAGTCACAAAGTGGAGTTGAGGATGACAAAAGACAGAGAAAAGAGGAAACAAGACCAACAGGAGGATCCTGATGATGGAGCAAAGTCATCTGCTGATCAGGTGGGCGTGGCATCCAGCAACCCTGACAAGATTGAGGAGCTTGCAGATTTGGTGAAATCCCTCATTCAGTCTCAATCAGTGAGAGACCAACAGCTGGCAAAAGAAGCTTCCCGTCAAGAGCATAGATGGAAGAGTATGCAGCACCAGTTTCACCAAATACAGCAGCAAGTGAATGAACTGACACAAGACTCTGGAGGTGACCAGCTACAGTCTAGAGCAGCACAGCCTCAAGATGACATGGATGACCCAGGAGAAGGGCCAAGTCAACTTTCTTTTGGGCCTGAGAGGGACTTCAGCATGCACAGAGAACCAAAGCTACATCCTCTACTGCCTACTGATGACATTGAACATGTTTTGACCACTTTCGAAAGAATGGCCCAAGTCTGTCGATGGCCGAACGAGGACTGGGCTATCCAGCTAATTCCCCTATTGACGGGCAAGGCACGAAGTGCTTATGTCTTGATGGATCTTGCAGACTCGGACGACTATGACAGAGTGAAGGCGGCCATATTCCAAAAGTATGAAATTACAGCTGAAACCTATCGTCGACGTTTCCGTTCCTTGGACATTCTTCCTGGAGAGACTCCACAAGAGCTGTATGTGCGCCTGAAAGAAATGTTTTTCAAGTGGGTTAAACCAGACAAGGCAACAGTGAAAGAAATTTCAGAGACAATGATTCTGGAACAGTTCCTGAGAATGGTTAACCCTGAACTAGAGGTCTGGCTTCGTGAACATGACCCAAAGACAGCAGAGAAAGCAGCACAATTGGCTGAGGTCTTCACGCCAGCTAGACGAGGGACAAAACACAGCACTTTTGGCCGAGACTCCAACTTTGCCCACAAAAGTAAGTCCAATGGGGATGAACGGGGTGGTGGTCAGTTGGAGAACAGGACATTTTCTAGTGGTAGGCAACTTTCTTCTACTAAGTATAAGCCTGATTCTGTTAAGAATCCCCCTTTTCGTTCTGTCAAGCGAGACATAAGATGTTATTTATGTAATGGACTGGGCCACACTCAGTATTTCTGCCCTCTTACTAATCAGTCTAAGCCATCCCTGTTTTGCACTGTCCCCAGGCCCACTACATATGCTTTTCATGATGTTGCTCGTACTGCACCTGTTCTGATTAATGGGCAGCGTGAAACAGCCTTGCTAGATACAGGAGGATTTCAGACTGTGGTTTTGTCTTCCTTAATACATAGAGAAAAGTGGTCTGAGGAGAAATGTCACATAAGCTGCATACATGGGGATAAACATGAATATCCAATGGCTGACATATATCTCACTGTGGGAGGGCACACATTTTTTATGTCGGTGGCTCTTGCAGCAAAGCTGCCTTATGCTGCTGTTCTAGGTAATGATGTCCCCATTATTGCAGATCTCATTCAGCACGCAGAACTACATCCTCCCAAAGTACTGATGCCCACACACAGAAAACCTTCCCCCCCAGGAGGTGACTGATACTCTTTTAGCCCAAACCATAGAGTTCCCATGTAAACTAGCATCTTCAGGGCACAACATGGTCACTACAAGGGCTCAGAGTGCACAAAACACCTTGAGAGAGTTACCATTTTTTGAGGAAGTATGGGAAATGGGACCAGTTAAACCTTATAAAACCAGGGCTGAGAGAAGGAGGGACAAGATAAGAGGTTCAGCCAGGCAAACAGCTAATACTTTTAAACCATTCCACCTTCTAGATGTTAATCTTCCAGCTAATGTGGGTGAGCTTCAGAGACAGGATCCAACTTTAAAATGTTGGTTTGATAAAGTCATAAAGGTGGACGGAAATGCACAGGGCACTGCAGGGTTTCTTGATGAAGCTACTTATGTAGTGAAACGGGGAATTTTGTATCAGTGTAAAGGGGATGTGGAGTCCTTAGCATTACCACAACAGTTCAGAGAGAGAGTAATGGATCTGGGACATACAGTTCCATGGGCTGGACATATGGGATTTCAGAAAACACTATGTAAGATTGCCAGAAGATTTGTGTGGCCAGGAATGTATACTCAAATATCACATTTCTGTAAGTCCTGTGTTAAATGTCAACTCACTTCAGGAAAAAAGATTCCTCAGGCCCATCTTCAGCCCCTACCAATTATTGGTACTCCTTTTGAGAGGATAGGGATGGATGTAGTGGGTCCCTTAGAGAGAAGCTCAGCAGGCAACAAGTACATTTTAGTTATATGCGATTATGCAACTCGATATCCGGAAGCTTTTCCCCTGAGGTGTGTGAAAGCTAGAAATGTTGCTAACTGTCTGATACAACTGTTCTCCAGAGTAGGGATACCGAAAGAGGTTTTGACTGACTGTGGAACAAACTTCATGTCTAAGCTGTTACAACAAGTCTACCAGTTGCTAGGAGTGAAGGGAATTAAGACCACCCCCTATCATCCTCAAATGGACAGGCTTGTTGAGAGATACAATCAAACTCTAAAGAACATGCTACGCAAGTTTGTTTCCACTACAGGAGCAGACTGGGACCAGTGGTTGCCCTATTTGCTGTTTGCCTACAGAGAGGTCCCACAGGCTTCAACTGGATTTTCACCATTTGAACTGCTCTATGGACGCCACGTGAGAGGACCATTAGACCTCCTGAAAGACTACTGGGAACATCCTGAATCAGCGGAGGAAAACATTGTGGCATATGTGGTCAAGATGCGACAGAGGTTGGAGGAGATGACAGCTCTGGCACAGGAGAGCATGAAGACGGCACAACAGAACCAGAAAAGATGGTATGACCAGAAATCTAAAGAGAGGGTCCTGAAACCAGGTCAACAGGTCTTATTGCTGTTACCAACCTCAGATAACAAGCTGCTTGCCAAGTGGCATGGTCCATATGACGTGACTCGGCAAGTGGGTAAGGTCACATATGAACTGTTTATGCCTGACAGAGTGAAAAAACATCAGACATTTCATGTGAATCTGCTGAAAGAATTCCAGGTGCGTCAGAGTCCAGTGCAGCAGCTCTTGATTTGTGATGTTCAAGATGAGGAGGTGAAGGAGAAGTTTCTGCCCTCCAACGAAACACAGATTGGTGTGGTTGATCTGTCTCATCTGTTAGCAGTCCAGCAGGAGGAGATTGCAGCTCTGCTGGATTCAGAACTCTTTTCAGAGGCTCCAGGTTTTGCAGACCTGGTACAACATGACATCTGTCTCAAGAAGGATGCGCCAGCTCGGCAGAAGAGCTACAGGATTCCTGAGCGGTTGGTGCCAGAGCTCAAGAAAGAGATCAACTTTATGTTGGAACTTGGCATTGTTGAAGTATCAACCAGTGAATGGTGCAGCCCGGTGGTTCTTGTACCTAAAAAAGATGGTTCACTGAGATTTTGTATTGACTTTCGCTATCTGAATTCTCTGTCTCAGTTTGATCCTTATCCTATGCCCAGAATAGATGACCTGTTGGAAAGAGTGGGAGGAGCAAGGTACATTACTACACTGGACTTAAGTAAAGGATATTGGCAGGTGGCACTAGCACCGTATCATTTTAAAGTGATGCCATTTGGTCTACAGGGAGCACCTGCCACTTTTCAAAGACTTATGGACCATGTTTTAAGAAATGTGTCAGACTTTTCAGCAGCCTACTTGGATGATGTGGTTGTGTTCAGTCAAACCTGGAAGGACCACATGTTCCATTTACAACAAGTGTTGGGATGCATTAGAGCAGCTGGTCTGACCATTAACCCCCAGAAATGTGCAATTGCCCAGAGAGAGGTGGCCTATCTAGGCTACATCATTGGTTTTGGCAAGATTAGACCACAGGTGGGGAAAGTGGATGCTGTTCGTACTTTCCCTGTACCCACAACAAAGAAGAAGGTGAGGAGCTTCTTGGGCCTGGTTGGATGGTACAGGAAGTTTATTCCTCAGTTTGCAGAACGTTCAGTGGTGTTAAACAACCTGACAAAGGGCAAGTCCCCAAATAAGATCCAATGGACTGAGGAATGTAACAAAGCTTTTAAAGATCTTAAAAATGCTATCTGCACAGACTCTGTTTTGCACACCCCTGATTTTGAGAAGTCTTTTACACTGCAAATGGATGCTTCGGGAGTGGGTCTTGGGGCTGTTTTGTTGCAGGAATTTGATGGAGAGATGAAGCCGGTGGTGTTTCTGAGCCGTAAGCTTCTGGACAGAGAAACTAGATATTCAACGGTGGAGAAAGAATGTCTAGCCATGAAGTGGGCCATCGAATCATTGAGATACTACCTGATGGGACGACATTTCTTTCTGGAGACGGATCACAGGGCCCTCCAGTGGCTGCATCGGATGAAGGATGCAAATGCACGGATTGCTGGATGGTACCTCGCTCTGCAACCATATAACTTCACTGTCCATTACAAGGCTGGAAAAACCAACACTGCAGCTGACTGTTTGTCCAGGATTCCTGAAAGTTAAGGTACTGTGAGCTTATGGAAAGGGGGGAGGAAATGTAATGAAGGTCTTCATTACTTGGCGGCACAACACTTAAAATGTGTTAAATGATAAAAGAAATGCATGATGAAGGAAATGAAACAGATACAAACAGATTGAAATGTTTATTTATTGTGTGTTTTCAGTGGCATCTCAGCTGGAACTGATCATGTCCTGTTAAAATACAACAAAGGAATAAAATAGGTATTGATTGTTAAAATGTTTGAAGGCTTTGTATGGGTGTGGCTTACCTCTCTCTTCCTCTGCAGGGTGTTCAGGCTAAAAGATTCCCCGGGGGCCTGAGCACCTTTTAAAGGTTCCAGAAGAGACCAAAGCAGATGGAAGAGGGGGAGCAGTAGAGCTATACATTTTATATATTTAATGTTGGATTTGTATTTATATGAATAAAAAAGGTCTTTTAGAGATGCTTAGAATGACTAGAATTTGATAATATATATTATTATGAGGATTTAGTTAGTTTGTCAAACCTTGTTTGTGTGTATGTATTTTGTTTTACCCTGTTTGTAAGTGGGTTTGTGAATTGGAACAGTCTGCAACTATAAAAGGCTGCATGTTGGCCATATTGAGGTGTGTGTTGCTGCTGAGACCCTAAGACACTGTAAGCAGGGTTGTTTGTTGTTGGTGAATAAACACCCAGTGGGGTTGCACAGTTTCTCTGCCTCATGTCTCCTACTTCCTCCAGCCGCTAAGGGCCATCCTAACAGTGGGACCCATCCTATCACCCAACAGCTGTCCCGTCGCCATTGGGGAGGTTGTAGATGCTGCAACATGTGCCCAACCACAAGCACATGCGCGACCAGTTTTGCGTGGTTCCCCTAAGGGATGCTCACGACCGCTTATATGTTTGTATTTAAAGGGACGAAGGCCACAGCCTGCGACACCTCAACCGCGGAAGGACAAGGGGTGAGCTCCTTCCGATTGATTTTTTGGGACTTCAGAGTCGGTCAGGTCAAACTCAACTCGCCACCCGGGATGGTTGGTTTGCCGGCGGCAGTGCCGTTGCCCGGCGGGACCACGTGGAGGTACAACCAATGTAACTACTGCTCCTCGGCCTAAGGGGCAGCTCTCCCACCTTCTACCCCTATTTATTGGCCGAGGACCCCCAGAAGGAAGTGCTAGTGACTCCACCGTTCCACGGCCGTAGCGGTACTGAGTGAAGCTCTATCCACCCCTTAAGAGAGTCATAGTTACTCCCGCCAAATGGCTACAAGTCCAGTTAACTCATTTTAAAATCAGGCATTAATCAATGCTTTACTAGAATCTACCTGCAATGCATGTGGCTAGAGTCAGCGTAAAGTCCTGACTGAATGAAAATCATTATAACCTATTTATGTCACGTTAACAAAGAACAGCTGAAAACTTACCAGATTTATCAACTGCGGTAGCAATTTGGCTCCAACTCCTCTCCTTGTCATTTCTATATTATTTGTATGAAATGTTGAATAACAGTGATTCTTAGTCAAAGGAGGAGCCAGTCGTTGCCATCTCCTTAGATGCGGAGAAGGCGTTTGATAAAGTGGAATGGAGCTTTCTTTTTTCGGCTCTCTCAAATTTTGGATTTGGACCCTCTTTTATTAAATGGGTCAAAATATTGTATAAAGAACCAAAGGCTGCTGTCATAACCAATGGCACTATTTCATCCTTTTTTAACTTATCACGTGGGACCTGTCAGGGTTGTTCTCTCAGTCCATTATTATTCATCATGTTTATTGAAACTTTAGCAGTGAGCATTAGGATAAATAAGGACATCAAAGGGATATTATGGGGACAACAAGAACACAAACTGCTTTTATATGCAGACGATATTTTATCACTTATAACACATCCGCTTACATCTTTGCCGCACCTAATGGACACTATGCAGATGTATTCGACGGTTTCAGGGTACTCAATAAATTGGGCTAAATCTGAAGCCATGCCATTATCCTCTTTATGCAATTCACACATGGTTAAAGATTTTAAATTCAAATGGGTACCTGAAGGTATGAAGTATCTTGGGATTAGGCTCAGTAGGGAGTTGGAAGCGTTACCTTCACTAAATTTTAATCCGGTGCTCTCAAAAATTAAAACAAATTTTGAAAAGAGGGGGAAGATAAAACTAACATTATGGGGTAAGATTAATGTTATAAAAATGATTACCGCCCCTCAGTTTAATTATGTGCTTATGATGCTTCCTATTACAATTCCACTTGATATTTTTAAAAGGTATGAAAATTTAACTAAACATTTTTTGTGGGAAGGTAAAAGAGCGAGAATAAAATTAGAAAAATTATATGCTCCTAAGGAAAAGGGCGGCCTAGAACTTCCAGATCTTAAGCTCTATTGCTTGTCATTTGAAATGGCAAAATTAGTTAAACATTGGGAAGGTGAGAATGGGCAGGAATGGTTACATATTGAAAGGGATATATGTTTGCCGTTTGACCCTAAACACAAATTATCGCAAAAGATCGACACAACAAACCCAGTTTATGTTCATTCTTGTAAAGTTTGGTCAAAGGTACACAAACTGTTAAAGCTTCCACATCAGGTAGAGAAGTATGCATCTCTCTGGAATAATCCTGAGATATGTATTGGTAAAACACCTGTGTTTTGGAGGCAGTGGCATTCACGTGGCATATGCGTCATTGGTGATTTGTACAAAGATGGACAATTCATGTCCTTCAATGAACTCACTCACACATTTAATTTGGAAGGTAAAGCAAATTTTTTGGAAATATCTACAGATGAGACATTGTGTTACCTCAAAATTTAAAAAGATTGTAGAAAATGATATATTGAATTATATTAAGATGCCGCGTGAATGACACACTGCCTCTCAATTTTATAAGCTGCTAAGTTATAATCTGAGTAGTGAATCGTCAAATATTAAACTTCTATGGCAGAAAGATTTGAGAAAAGAGTATACAAAAGAAGGATGGTTGAGGGTACTGTCAGAGAGTGGTAAATATGTGAAAGAGGCCAGAAGTAAATTTATACAGTATAAGGTGCTACATAGTGTCATGATGTGTTGCAGAGAGCGGTGAGAGAGAAGCTGGGGAACCCAGGTAGTCATGATGAAAAGATGATTTAATGGAAAAAAAACCAGGAGGAACAACAGAAAATCACTGGCAGCACAGGAACAGAACACAGACGTGAGACGAGGGTGAGATAAGACGAGGATTCGACGAAGAACACAGACACAGGTGGGTTTAAATACACAGGGAGGGTAATCAGGTAAGTAGACACACCTGGGGGACAATCAACGGGGAGGACAGGACAGAGACTCAGAGGAAACAGGACAGAAACACAGAAAATGTCAAAAATAAACACTCAAAAACACGGATCATAACAAGTATGCTATCACGCATAATAATTTTTGAGAATTTGGAAACAGTTGCTTTTAATTTCCCAAAATTATGGATAGTCCAGCCACCTGAAATAATCTGTTCTCCCTCCATTTCAAAGGAACAAATTAAATAACCAGCAAATCGGCGACGCACCGATTATGTTTTCCCATACACTTCAGCGCGCCTCACGCTCCTTCACCTCTCGCACATAACGAGGTAAATGTAGCGATTTTTACACTTCACGTATCGTCGCCTCGGTGTGTGTGTGTGGGGGGGCGATTTATATGTTTTCGCATCCACCTGAATAATGTGTAGCTGCGCCACTGTATGTATGTGTGTGTGTGTGTGTGTGTGTGTGTGTATATATATATATATATATATATATAATATGCATAACATATTTATTATAATTATTAGTATTATTATTAATTTCACGCAAAAACGTGAAGAAAGTGTGACAACTTTGCCGAAGCATGTTATTTGAGCTTTTACGGTGTCCGTAGTTCCCCAGATAAGCGCGCCGAACAAGCGTGTGCTTGCTACGCGCGTGCTTTCTCAGTGCTCATCACGAGCACGCGCGTATTTTGACGCGTAGGCGAGGCGGAGCGGCAAGAAGAGAAGGGGGAACCGTATCTGATGGGGAAACGCGGATTGACGTAACACCGCCTCTCTGGCTGCAATGCGCGCTCCCGACACAGGGGCGACAGATTTTCACAGGGAAACAGAATTTCGCACGAGACCGCCATCTGGCTTGCTGCGCAGAGTGCCCGGTCCAGCAGTGGAGTTGAAGCAAGCTGTAATGTCTCCTTCAAAAGTTTTTTCAGCGTTGCCAGCTCTTGTTTCATGGCCGATATATCCACCTCCATCGATTCTGGCAATCAATCATCCAGCCCACTCCAGCAACGTTCCGCAACGTGGCCCATGGTGACATCTATTTTGGATTCTATCTTTCCCAGTGCACTTTGTAATTCTTGAAGTTTATCCGTGTGTACCTTTGCCGTAGTTGTTAACGTGGCCATCAATTCTCTTGTAGTCCACTAATAGCCAGTGGCGCAACTACACATTATTCAGGTGGATGCGAAAACATAAATCGGCACTCCCCCCCCCCCCCCCCGCAGGCGACGATACGGAAAGTATAAAAATCGCTACATTTACCTCGTTATGTGCGAGAGGTGAAGGAGCGTCAGGTGCGCAGAAGTGTATGGGAAAACATAATCGGTGCGTCGCCCCCTCCAGACGGGGTTTTGGTTCTGCCTATTAATGGCAATCAATCATTCAGTTTCAGGGCTGTCATGGAGGACACAAGGGAAACCTGGGAATAATTTGAGCTTTTGACATAGCTTTTTCGTACTGCATGTGGTATGTTTTTTGTAGTCACCGTGCTAAACGATGCTTCCAAACAAATGTTGATATCTCAGAAACAATAAAAGGTATGGTTTCCATTCACCCCACCGTTTTTATCAGGAGGAATATGGGAATGTTTCTGTCCTTTTCAAATTTTTGGTTTTACGAGCTGTTTTGTTTGTTTTGTTTTTGTTTTTTGTTTTTTTTACATTGCATGGAATATATTACTGTAACCCAGCATGGCAGTGGTATCCCAGAGGATATCATTAGAATTTTAGCTAGTTTTAGCTTTTTAGCTAATTTTGGCTTTTACCTGGGTTTTTCACACTTTATGGACTATTTCTTACCTTTCTGCGAGTCTTCAGCAGTTGGCTTCAAATGCTTTTGCCACTTTCACCAAAAGCATTCAGCATTGAACATTCAGTATTTACACTTGCATTTTCATAGGAAATGCATAGTTTCTAGTTTTATTTTAATACCAAAGTTATTTTTGGAGCACTTTTAAAAACAGGCTAAAACTGCACCAAAGTGCTGTAAAAAGGGGTAATAATCCATCCATTTTCTAACACCCTTGTCCCTTAGTGGGGTCAGGAGGGCTGCTGGTGCCTATCTCCAGCTAACATTCCAGGCGAGAGGCAGGGTACACCCTGGACAGGTCACCAGTCTGTCACAGGGCAACACAGAGACAGACAGGACAAACAACCATGCACACACACACTTAAGGAGAATTTGGAGAGGCCAATTAACCTGACAGTCATGTTTTTTGGACTCTGGGAGGAAGCTGGAGTACCCAGAGAGAACCCATGCATGCACAGGGAGAACATGCAAACTCAGAAAGACCCTGGGAAGGGTATTAAACCCAGAACCTTCTTGCTGCAAGGCAACAGCTCTACCAACTGTGCCACTGTGCAGCCCATGGGGTAATAATAATAAAATAAATTGATAAAAATACAGAATTTACTGGCTTGTGAAGGACCTTAAAATATGTGTTTAATTTGGTGTGATATGAATAAACAAAAACTAAATGGCTCTCAAACTTGAATTAATGACAAATTTCTGGCATAAGATCTGATTCAACAACATACTTGTTTTTTTTTATTAAATCACCTACATTCTGAGAAAAACAATTGAGGTCTCTTTTACTCATTTCATTACCTCTTTTTGAATTCTAGTGAGCCTTTGAAATCAACATTTCTTTGACCCGAGCTTGATTATTGCATTGCAGTGTCTTGCAGGAATGTGAGCTGCCTCCCTGTATGGGTCAACTAGGTGCTAATGGGCTAACACTGTTTTGAAAGGTTGCTGTGACACATGAGCTCAATGTTTCTCTGCCAGTTCTTCCTGAAACACAAAACCACCTTCAAGACTGAATCTACTTTCTTGCTTCTTTCATTGCTAAAAAGCAAAATTTTACAATCCAATTGGGTGCTGGATCAAGATTTGGATGCAATTCATCCTGGAAACCAAGTTCTTGTGAATACACTATTATGCATCTATTTTTATTATTTTTTACTCTGATTGGGTGACATCTTTTACTAACACTATAGAATGGGTTTACTTATAAAAAAAATTGTCCCATTAAACCTGGCTGTATACTCTGACATGGTACAAAATGCAAACTTTACTGCACTTTCTAGCAGGGGTGAAAGTAGGCGGGTACGGTCGAGTACTGCGTACCCCTAAAAGATTTAGCGGTGGTATGCAGTACCTGCAAGAGAGGGGAGCGGTTGTCTGCTGTAAAGAATCAATGGGTGCACTAATCAGCCGTGACTGATTAGTTTTTCAAGAACAATATAAAACACCACTTAGTCAGTTAAAAAATAACTCCCCCCCGCCCCCTGCCCCCTTTTCATAGTTTCTGAACTATTCATGCTTTACTAGAGCAGCAGTGCAATACGTCGATCGCGGAAGGTTTTGAGTCGATCTCGGCGGTAGATGACGAACTGAACACCGCCTGCCCTGCTTGCTCTGTTTTTGTCCTGTCTTTTTCTATATTTTTGGAGCATTTCTTTGCACATCATCCAAATCTACAAATTATGGATCTGGACAACCGGTCTCTCAATGCAACTGATCAAATTTTCGATAAAAAGTTTGGGCACAGGAGAGCCCTCTTGTTCTGCGGGGGACACACCTGGCGGGATTCACCCTGGATTTATTCATAATAATAGGATTTCTGCTGTTTGGAGCTTGTGGATTCCTGGATTATCGACAAATTTGTGACGGACTTGGCTGAACTAGCGAACTCTCGGACTGTTGGTGTGGACAGAGACAAGGACTCTAGAACTCACTAATGAGTTGGAATCGATCTTGGAGAAGTTGCTAGTTTTAGTTCAGTGGAACGACCAAACTAATATGGATAATTGGGAACTGAGATGTGTCCGGAGAGACTTTAGGGAAGATTGAAATTTATAATCTTCCCGACCTAAGACATTCTGCTTCTGAATTGGCTTTCCCTGTGTGGCCTTGTAACAGCTGCATATTTCCAATCTCCTTGAAGATATGTAAACATAACGCTCCTTCCCACCTCACCCCCTCCTGTATCCATGGAGCTGTGGAGCTGAGCGCTCCCAAGGACATCATTCCTCGATAAACAACATCTCTGTCGGACTTTGCAAGGAGGCTCAGCCACCTGGTTTCATGGCCCTTTGACGTCATCGCCTTCACTCATGTCTCTGTTTTGCCCTATGTTTTGTCTGAATATTGCGATTTACCCTAATGTGTCCTTTCCTCTTTTTTGTGCTCTTTCCTTTGGTTTGTTATTTTGTTTGTATTTCCTTTTAATTCATGTAAAGCACTTTGAATTGCCTTGTTGCTGAAAATGTGCTAGGCTGCACAGTGGCGCAGTTGGTAGAGCTGTCGCCTTGCAGCAAGAAGGTTCTGGGTTTGATTCCCGGCCCCAGTCTTTCTGCATGGAGTTTGCATGTTCTCCCTGTGCATGCGTGGGTTTTCTCCGGGTTCTCCGGTTTCCTCCCACAGTCCAAAAACATGACTGTCAGGTTAATTGGCCTTTCCAAATTGCCCCTAGGTGTGTGTGCATGGTTGTTTGTCCTGTGTGTCTCTGCGACACACAGGACAGACTGGCGACAGACTGGCGACCTGCCCAGGGTGTACCCCGCCTCTCGCCCGGAACGTGAGCTGGAGATAGGCACCAGTACCCCTCCCGACCCCACTGAGGGACAAGGGTGAAGGAAAATGGATGGATGAAAATGTGCTATATAAATAAAATTACCTTACCTTACCTTACCTTGCCTTCTCCTCTCCCTTTGTCAAATTATTAATTAGCTCATCTGCCCTGGTCCATTGTTCTCATACATTACCTTCCCAATATTTAAGCCTCTGTGACTCAGCCACAAGTCGAATGCTCGTCGACGTCTTGTCACTTCCCTTGTTACTCATGGCACCTTTCCCTGCATTACCTAAATCCCCTTTTGTCTCCTGTTTTGCTTTTGTTTCGTTTTTTCTTTTGGATTTTCTTGTACCCTGGATTTTTAATTTTTTATTCCCCCCCGTCCCCTTCATTAAATTTCCACACTGCCTTTTGCTTTTGGGTCTACTTCAAAACTCACAACATGACGGATGTAGGCCTGAAGCATCACTAGGTAGGTAGGATTAGTGATATAAGCAGGGCTGGCCCAAGCCTCCATGCGAAATTTGGGACCATCTAGTTCTGCTAACAATGTGGACTGGCTACAATCAGCAGCCCGATGTGCCGACACAGTAGTAGTGTTACGCATTACGAACAGTGATGAGTCCAAATATAGAAAGGTGGTCGAACACGTGGTGCACTGGTGCAGAGAAAATAACCTCTGCATCAACGTGAAGAAGACCAAGGAGATGGTGGTAGATTTCAGAAGGGACAAGGATCCTCTTCAGCCTCTGTACATCGGAGGAGCTGCTGTGAACGTGGTCTCCAGCTCCATATACACAGTACCTGGCTGTGTATATATCCAGTGACCTCACCTGGTCAGGGAGGCCCTGCAGCATCTCTACTTCCTCAGGAAGCTGCGGAGAGCTGGACTTGGGAACTCAGTCCTGAGGAGCTTTTACCGTTGTGTGGTGGAGAGTGTTCTCTGCACCTGCATCACTGTTTGGCACAGCAGCTGCACTGCTGGGATGACTCTGCAGAGGGTGGTCAAGGCTGCACAGAGGACCGTGCGGAGCAGCCTTTCCTCCATCTTGGACCTCTACATAGCACGATGCAGGAGGAGGGCACTCTTCATCATGAATAATGTTTGTTTTAGCCACAAAATGATTATGCTCAGCAGCAAACAACATATCCCCAATGACAGCATAGTAGCAGCTATGCAGCCTGATGTAAAAACATTTAAGCTTGACAATAATTAAAACTTCATATTGTGAAGTTGTAATTATTATCAAACGTTATCAAACAGGGCATTTTGAAGACAAAAAACCTCAGCAATATACAGAACCAACCATGAGAATCAACTCATTTTAAAGTTTAAACTCAGCTTCACACAAACACAAAGACTCAAGCATAAATGTTTGGCTGTTGAACTGGACCATGCAAGCTAATTTTCTGTTAGCAGCTATACTAATCTTTTTCATTATGTTAAGAAAATAAATTTAAAGTATGCTAGTTTTAAAACAATTAACATGTCTTTATTGAAATAGCCTAATTATAGTTTTAAAATCAGTAACTTATACTGACCTATTGACCTTTATTTTACCTGCAGTTAAAGCAGATGGTTTGCTAAGATCTTTTGAACTGCCATTTGTCTGTGTGGGAAAAACAAACAATAAGTAGAAGTTCTACCTTTTCACACTCATCTGTGAAAAGCCGTAAATCAGCAGGAGTTCTTGGCTTTAGAGAGTGGGTCAGAGATAGCTCCTGGTTGGATGAGCAAAGGATACGCCTTATTTGAATAAATTAAAGATAAGAATACGCCTTTTACTATAAAACTTTCTACACAGAAGTAACAAATTAGATTTGCTCTTGCAATTCTCCAAAGACGTCTTTGCAAGTCTTTGCTTTTCTTTCTTTGTTTCTTTCTTTCTTCCTTCCTTCTTCTTTCCATTTATGTCAGGTAAATGAATGTATGTCTGTTGTTCTGCAGTTTCTGTTGTAATTTTATGCGTTGTCTTCTATTGGTTTAAACTGCAATTCTGTGACGTCTGCACTCATTGTTGTTTTTGTGTGGCTACACATGGCCCGCCAGGGTAACCTGGGATCGAAGGAGATCGAGCCAAAAGAGTTTTCTTAAGAAATATTATAACCTAGAATCTTCTTCAACAATTATATTACATTACCAAGGCACATTAAAACAAACTTTTATCTTGGCTTTTTTCTATTCTTCCTCTTTCTTTTCTCCCTCCCTGAAAGACAAGTCCTTTTTTGAGACATTTTTTTGCTTACTTAACTTCTGACTGGAGCTTTGGACGGCAGCTCGTTACCGGCGAAGAGTGCGGTACCTACCGCGACCACCAGGGTCCCCCAAGAGCAATTTATTTTTTCTTTTTAGCCATAAAATAATACATTATCAAATATATATTATTATAAGAACAATTCATTTCATAGTGAAATTGTGTATTTTTGATGTTATAATCACATAGAAATTATTGCAAAAATAAAAAATAAAAAATCAGCTCCACTGAGCCCAAGGCATAAACAAACTAACAAACTGCTTAGTTTGTTTATGCCTTGGGCCGGGCCTGGATATAAGAGTGTGCATATGAAGGGTGAAAACTGGTTTCATGATTAAATTTGCTCATTCATATTTAGGATGATTTACCCATCTCCATCTCTGACCTCACCACCACCAGCACCACATTATCAAATATACAAATCCATTGTGCCGTCAGTTGTCTCTCTGTATCAAAAAGAAATCTAATACTTCTCATCAATGCCCAATTTTGAGAAATCTTATCTCCTTTGGGCATGTCTGTCATACCTTTTACTGCCCAGTATAGCTTTTCCTCACAGGAAACATATAAATTAGCTGCATATAGATTTTAGACAGGTCTAACTAACTCACGTTTTGATGTCAAAAGACCGGAGTTGTCCTCAGTGAAAGTCACAGCACCCTGATAACCGAAAGGCCAAAAATATGATGAAAACAAACACTGATGATACATAAACTACACCACACCTCCATAAAACAAAGCCCTCTGAAGGGGTTATTAGAATGTCACTTGTTTTATAAATAAGCAATTTGAAAAGGAAGACCAACTTATGAAAATGTATTCCAGATTCTAAAAGATAACTTAATAAGTAAGTAAGTAACTAAGTGCATAAAAATTAAGCATTAACGCAAAAAAGGACAATACCAATGAATAACAATAGCCCTGTGAAAATTTTCTTGAAACAGAGAAATACATGGAAAGAAAAGCAAAATAATAAAGAGACTAAGAAGAGAATTAGGTCACAGTTGTCGTGTTTAGCTTAAATTTTTTTTAATGTTTTTTATTTTATTTTGCTCTTTCCGTGGGTTTGTTGTTTTGTTGTATTTTCTTTTAATTCTTTTAAAGCACTTTGAATTGCCTTGTTGCTGAAAATGTGCTACATGAACAAAATTACCTTACCTTAATTGTTCTTAATAATATTACATACAGTTTATTCAGCCTGTTAGTGTTCAAAAATAAAATAACACATTTCATTTCATATCCAGAATAAAACCTGGTCATTATGTTTGTTTTGTACCATCCATGTTTTAAGCTTCCAGCTCAAACTTACAATTGACTTCAAAAATGACAGATGAGATAAAAATCTTTGCTTGAAACACTTTGCTTGTTTCAAGCAAGAATTCTTGCTTGAAACATCACATACTCAGACATTCCCTGAGTATGTGACCATTGACCATTAGTCTGCTGGGTCTTGCTCTGAACTTTTTCACTGGTTTTCCTAGATTTAAAAGGTTTGCAACAAATCTCATTTTACAAAGAGCTGATCATATTTGAGCGCATAATAAGGAGGTTGTAGGGAGATGATTACTTTCAAAGAACAGCACAAAGTGGTTGTAATGGTGGACTAGTTCAGCATTACAACAGCTGAACTAACTTCATTTTTATGTCTCAAAATGAAATCTCGAAGGGCACATTCACACACTAATGATGGCATGCTGTTGCCACAGTCCAGCAGCCCTGGGGCATTCTGACAGAAGCAAAGCTGCAATTTTGCAACAGACAATCTGACCAACATCTGCAGGCGAGGTGGGTCAAGTGTCTTGCCCATTGTTTAAACTGTGTCATTGTAAGAAGAATACTTCTGGCTGGGAACACTGTAATAAAAGGATATCTGGGTTTGCTATTTAAACACTTTCCTTTATATACTACACATTAATTATATTGTAATTTATACCATTAATTTGAACATCTATGCTATTTAGAATTTAGCAAAATGGTTTAAAATAAAGTGGCAGTAAGGGAAATTGACACAGGGAGGTGAGGGGATCACACTGGGGACTAGGAAATTAATTTAACATTAGAGAATGACTAAAAATAAAACTAAGTAAGAAAGGACTAGACACAAGAAACAAAGTAGAATTACTAGGACTGAACTAAAGTAAAACAGAAACCTAGCTGATGTGATCAAAGAGAAGGAACACACAAAAAAAGAAAACCAGGTCAAACAACCCAAGAACCTGACACTTAGGACAAACGGTATGTTTACTTTAAAAAAAAAAGGTTTTATTGGCTCTTGTGGCCTTTATTTGATAGTTAATTGACAGGAAAGTTGGTAATGAGAGATGGGGAAAGACATGTGGCAAAGGTCGCCAGGCCAGGAATCGAACCTGCGACAGCCACGTCGAGGACTGAGGTTGTGCTTAACCCCTGCACCACCACAGCACACCCATGTTTGCTATTCTAACTATAGCAGCATATAGTTACTTGTAACGTCGATCTGGATTTGATGAGAAAATGTTTAAAGACTTGATTTAGACTGAGTCTTCAGAGAACTGAATCTGATTTCCCTTTTATTGACCAGAGATTTGATTTAATCTAGTAAAAGTCCTCCCCTGATCTCAACCTGGTTTAAAATTTGCAGTTGATGTCTAAAACACAGGAATCACACCAGCAAACCAACTAAATTATATAAGCTCTCTCATTTATGAAAATAACCCTTAAGCAGGTATTAAACATATTTTCTCTACTGATGTAATATTCTAATTTTAACTAATATTTCATTATCTGTAACAAGAAAAATGATCAACACAAATACCAGACCAGAAGAGAAACTGAGGAGAGAGGCAAGTGATTAGATTAGGAAGTAAAAATGGAGATGATGATGAAAGGATCTTGCAACGGCTTAAGGTCTGAGGATAGAGATGGGCAGAGATGGGTACATGGATTCAGCAGTAGTTGAGGTTGGCAGGAAGTGGTGATGTCCGGTGATGTGGTTGTTGACATTTCCAGGTCATTGCTGATGAAGGACTGAGGGCGGACAGGCAAGCTGATTACTGATGTTCCAAATGTTCTTCTGGAACAAGGCCGTAAGGAGCAGCGAGGAGACCGAGGGAATCAGGCTTCAAATGAGGAATCCAGGTGAGTCTGAGCATGAAAGATGGATCTGGTAACTGGTTCTGTGGGGGAAGACACAGTAGAGGAGAAAGGAGCCAACTAGGAGCCATAAGATCACAGAGCTAAAGGCTGGTCTGTTACCACTGCTCCTGCAGATGGCTCTGTCGGCACAGAGCCATCTGACGACTCCCTCCAGAAAACTGCTCCTACTTCAGGTCTTCTCTGATTGGTGACAATGAGCAGCAGCTGGATCTAGTAAGGTTCTTCCTTACCTCTTACCCTGTAAGAGGTAAGGAAGAACATCAATTCACCAGTAACACTATTCTCCTGCATGTAACACTGCAGAACCCAACAAATAGACTTAATATAAAAAGTTGAAGCCTTAAAACACAACCTCTCTTTACATATTGAGACAGAAATGCATAAAAAAAAGTAAAAAGAGAAGTTGAGGAAATGTAGAAAGAACAAAGACTTGACAGAAACTCATGTATAAAGAAAAGGAAAAACAAAATGTATATATTTCTTAGTGTTGTAGTCAAGACCACCTAACCCGAGACCAAGTCAAGACCAAGACCGAGACAAGACCAAGACTTTTAGGGTCCGAGACCAAGACTGTGAGAGGTCAAGTCGGAGTCAAGCTCAAGACCTGCACCCTGTGCTACATGACACAATAAATTGTGAAATATGATCAAAATTGCATCTTAAATTGATCTGAAAGATTCACATTCCCATAAAAACACCTAGATATTAAATACTTAGAGCTGAAACAAATTTAACCAATATTATTATCAATTCACACTCTTCTTCATTCTGTGCCATCCCTAAAAAGATAATGCCCTAGACAGTTGCCCATATTGCCCATGTCAGAAATCACCACCGTCTGCATCACTAAACATAGCAATTAAGGCAATGCACTAATGGTGAACAATGTTCTACTTATTCTGACCTAGGAAAAACAAGCAAGAAGTAACCAAGGACAAAGTACGCACCATGATTGTTCTCACTTTCTCTCCGGCTGCATGAAGCCAGGCAGTGCAGTGCTAATGTCTGCCACCATAACAGGTGAGGAAAACAATCAAAGAGCAATGAGCATGCTCTGCGTGCTCTTCTGTTTTTGTGATTTATTTATTTGCCAATTAAATAAATATCAATGTATATATAAAAATAATAATAGCCACTGCAGTTTACGCAGAGCATTGCAAGAACAAAGAATGGTTCTCACTGAGGCTCCAGTCCTATCTTCTTAGTTAAAAGCCGTTCAGAAGAATTGGATCATTTGTGAATGTCACATTGCAGTCTGCAGACATTGCAGACTTTGGTCACAGCATTGTCCCATATATGCGACACGTCAGTCAACACCTCCATACAATAACTCAGCTCAGTGAGGGACAGATTTTTTTCATCGTAGATGCAATTTTTCCCTGTGCAGTTAATATCACATAGACAAAGGTTACCTTTCTTTGAGCTCATTTTCTAAGCGACAATAAAAGTCAGACATAATTCCCACCGTCTGTGAAAGCAAAGCGCTGATTAATTTACATGTCGCCATCGGATTTCTTATGATTTATATAGTGTAATTCTGCAGGGTGGGCCATAAATTTTCACAAATAGAAAGAATAAACATTTTATATGGGACAGCCGTTTTTATCTTTGTGGGACTCTGTGTAATCGCTGCACATTTTGGATCACTTCGTGGTTGAACTGCAACATTTCCAGTTTCCTGAAACTGAAATGGTTTGCCACATTGTTGTGTGTGATGCTCGTTCCATGTTTTCTGTTAAAAGTTTCGTGCAACCATGCGACTGCTTCCCGATCCAGCCATCAGTATAATTGCAATTCTTTGCACTTTTGTCAAACACATCTTCTTGGGTATCTGAAATATAAAAGAAATAAATATTCCTAACAGAAATGTACAAGGGAGGTGATGTGTGACAGAAACACATAATTAGTAAGTTGCGTTATTGCTTAGATTTTAATCGGTATGTTTTGCATCCAGTGAAAACAAAGATGTTAACAAATAAACTGGACAAATATGCTGGCAATTTAGTGACATTTCCGCAGTTGACCGGTCTTGAAATAAAATCCCAAGTCCGAGACCATCAAAAAGTGGTCTCAAGATCAAGACCAGTCTCGAGTACTACAACACTAATATCTCTGCTTTTATTTCTAATAATGCCTTTGCTCACAAGTATGCACATACATCTTCACTGTGCACTTAATTAACAGGAGTGTGTGCAAACTTCTAAAAGGACTCTAAGGTGGCGTTGTCTCAATCCCACTCTCTTCCATCAGCCTTTGCAATTGAGCTTGAAGATTTGCATTGAGAATGCTGAGCAGGTGGTGAGTCATTTATATTTCACGTGCAAACACTTCAAATGACTTTGGTGACACTTTCGGCACCATTTGGTTGCACTTTTGCAGTTTATTTTAGAAAATCATTGCCATATTTGTGATAAGTTATGCAATTTAATGAAAATGTATTACATCTCTGAGTTGGGTTTGTTTTCTAATTGCAATAAAACACCTGATGTTAACTTCCAAGAATGTGTAACTGAAATTACATTGATAAGTCAAGCAGAAATGATTTGAATCAGATTCTTGCAGCAAACAGTACATTCTCTATGCTGATAAGTACACTGTGTTGCTAGATCACATCGCTCGGTTTAATCAGTCAAATGCGATCCCAGGTGAAAAAAGGTATACTTAAGTATATTTC
Source organism: Poecilia mexicana (assembly GCF_051168715.1). NCBI lineage: Eukaryota > Metazoa > Chordata > Actinopteri > Cyprinodontiformes > Poeciliidae > Poecilia > Poecilia mexicana. Next base: position 111,420 of record NW_028263381.1, read on the forward strand.
AATGATACTTACATTTGTGAAAGTACACTTTAAGTATACTAAGTATTAAGTGTACTACCTATAAATATATCTGAAATATACTAAAAGTATGCTTGTACCAATTTCGAAATTATAACTTTAAACCTACTTAAACCTCATTAGGTAACACTTTATTGGAAGGGGTGTGCATAAGACTGACATGACACTGTCATAAACATGACATAACACCTGTCATGAACATAAAGAAATCTTTATGAATGTTTATGACAGTTGTCATGAAGTGTCATTTGGTAAATAATGACACTTTTAACGCAAAGTTGCTCTAAAAGTTGCATTAAAAGTCCATTAAAAGTGCCAACTTTGCATGATTTTGAAAATTATGATCATTTAATGCAAAGTTGGCATCTTTAATGGACTTTTAATGCAACTTTTAGAACAACTTTGCATTAAAAGTGTCATTATTTACCAAATGACACTTCATGACAACTGTCAAACATTCATAAAGACTTCTTTATGTTCATGACAGGTGTTATGTCATATTTATGACAGTGCAATGTCAGTCTAATGCACACCCCTTCAAATAAAGTGTTACCCATAAGGGTACCAAAACACACTTTTAATATATTAAATAAAATTATACTTTAAGTGAACAAAATACATATTTGCCCAAGTGTAAATATACACTTGCTCAAGAATATTTAAAATATATTTAAAATATATTTTGTGTATATTTTAAAATATATGCTCAAAATATAATTTTTTTAAAATACACTTAACATTAGTTTAAATGATTAATTTCACTATGTTTTAAATTACATCTCAGTGTAAATTTTAGGCTAATAAAGTATGCCTTTTTTTACTTTCTTTATTTAACAGGTTGAACCCCGTTGAGATCCAGATCTCATTTTCAAGAGGGACATGGGCAGAAGTCTGCAACATGCAGCAACCTGATTACAAAATACAACTAATTAATACTGTTAAGGAAGAGTATCTCTGAATTAATTAATTTTGGAAAAAGTTTGGCTCTCTCTCTTCCTTTATGATCCCGGGTCCTCTCGTGACGGCCACGTGTAGTCACTCAGAAGAAAACAGCAATGCGTGTTGATGTCACAGAATTACAGAGTTTAATCCAATATAAGACAATGCATAAACTTACACAGAAACTGCAGAACAACGGAGACATACATTCATTTACCTGACAGACTTGGAAAAAGAAGGAAAGAAAGAAAAGCAAAGACGTCCAAAGACGTCTTTGGAGAATTGCAAGAGCAAATCTGATTTGTTACTCCATCTGGAAAGTTTTATAGTGAAGGCATATCGTTATCTTTAATTTATTCAAATAAGGCGTATCTTTGCTCATCCAACCAGGAGCTATGTCTGACCCTTTATCTGAAGCCAGGAACCCCTACCGTGTTTACGGCTTTTCACAGATGTGTGTGAAAAGCTAGAACTTCTACTGTATTGTTTTCCCACACAGACAAAAGGCAATTCAAACAATCCTCGCAAACCATCTGCTGGAACTACAGGTAGCATAAAGGTCAAAAAGCCAGAATACACTACTGATTTTAAAACCACAGTTAGGCCATTTGAATCAAGACATGTTAAGTTGTAAAACTAGCTTATTTTAAATTTATTTTCTTAACAATACATATGCAGAAGTATGTGTTTTAGGCACCTAAAAAGTGTGCCTCTTTAGGTGCCTTAATAATCTTTTACTATTTTTGTTAAAATTGCAAAGAATAAAAAAATGATAATCATGATGTAATGTTTTTATGGAAGCCCATTTCTGCCACTCTGTTAAAAAAATTAAAAAATAATTATCTCATTATAATGAGATAGTATCTCATTTTAATGAGATACTATCTCATAATAATGAGATAATTATTTTTTTATTTTTTTAACAGAGTGGCAGAAATGGGCTTCCATAAAAAGCCCATTTCTCATTATATCTCATAGTATCATGAGATACTATCTCATTGTTATGAGATAGTATCTCATAATAATGAGATACTATCTCATTATAATAAAATAGCTGCAACATTTACAGCAGATGAAGAGGAGGGCTGATTCAGAGAACTGTCTTGATCCTGAAAAAGTAGTGAAGACAAAACTTCATCTTGACTGACTGACTGGTTAGCCTTCTTTTTACGTGTGGTCAGGTAAAACCTGAGAATAGTCAGTTTTGTAACATGAAACATTTGTCCAACAGAGATTTTGTCATCAATTGGCACTTCCTGATAATCTTTCAGATCTATTTCAAAATCTGTTATGGACCCTTCTCTATTTCTCCCATTTGGAAAGAAAAGGCCAAGAGCCTTCTGGATTATCTCACATTTTTTAGCATCCTTTGATACATCGACCTTCCTTGTTCCACCACCTCTTCTTGCTCTTACTCAGTGTTGTGGTACTCGAAGTTGGTCTTGGTCTTAAGACCGGTCTTAAGACCATTTTTTGATGGTCTCGGTCTCGTCTCGGACTCGACCGCATTTGGTCTCGGTCTTGTCTCGGTCTCGGGCGCTGAGGACTCGGCATTTTATTTCAAGACCAGTCAAGACCGCAACTGTGAAAATATAACTAAACGTACAGCATACTGTCCACTTTATTTGTTAACATCTTTGTTTTCAGTGGATGCAAAACGCACCGATTAAAATCCAAGCAACTACGTGTTTCTGTTACTCCCCCCTCCCCTCCCCACCTTTCACTCGCGCGCGGCGCTCCAGGACATGCGCAGTGGTTTCCTCTCAGCGGCAGAAAATGTTTGTCTAATCGTCAGTAATATAATAGCGCTGCATAAATAGTAAGAAATCCGATGGCCACAGCTAACTCAGCAGCGCTTCGCTTTCACAGACGGTGGGGACAACGTCTAACTTTTTTCGTCACTTAGAAAAGTAGCTCAAAGAAGGTAAGCTCCGTTAACGTGATGTTATCAAAGCTAGCTGTACAGAGACACATAAGCATTGTGATGAAAAATGTTATCACTCACTGCCTGAATTATTGTGCGGAGGTGTTGACTGACTTGTCGCATATATGGGACAACGCTATGTCCAAAAGTCTGCAATATAGTGAGGTGACATTCAGAAACAGTCGATTCTTCTCCACGGCTCTTTACTTATTAGATAGGACTGGAGTGTCACTGAGAGCCGTTGTTCTATCAGATAGCCATACGCTGTCAGGATAGCATACATGCATTAAACATTAAGAAATCCGACCGTCAGAGGAGTTGTCAGTTCACCATACGCAGCAAGTTATGATGAACTTAAGTCATTAAATTGTTTTCAATGATAACTATATAGATATACATGTGTTGTCATGGTTTCAAAGTGTATTTAAAGCAGGTCTGGCTGCAGCTGGAGTCAACTACAACACAGGCCCGTGTAAAACTCACTTAACCGCTAAGTCAGGATGCCATACACAGTTAATAACAAAGTGTATGACGATCTACGTCATGATTCTATGTTGTTGATTAAATGAAATCTTATGGTAATGACGTGTCTGACAGATGTAGCCGGTGTTCTATCAGATAGCCATACGCTGCCAGAATAGCATACATGCAGTGAGTACCATGCCAGCGCATGCGCATTAAGTCCGACCGTCAGTGTAGTTGTCAGTATACGCAACAAGTCATGACGAAAATAAGTAATTAAATTGTTTATAATATGACATAATGTGATAACTAGATGGATATACATTCGTTGTCGTGGTTTCAAAGTGTTTAAAGCAGGTCTGGCTGCAGCTGGATGCCATACAACTGTGAATAACTGTTAATAATGATCTACGTCATGATTCTATGTTGCTGATTAAATAAAATCATATGGTAATGACAGCATATGCATATCTGAGCTAAGCGTACGACTATCTGACAACGTATGCTGATCTGACAGAACACCCGTTCTTTGTTCTAGTAATGCTCTGTGTACACTGCATCATTTAATTATGTACGTTAATATTTAAATTAACAAATAACTAAAACACAAGAACGAAAGAGCACGCAGAGCATGCACATTGCTCTTTGGTTGTTTTTGTTCAAAGTGGCAGCTGTAATGTCTGCCATGGTGTCAGACTACCTGGCTTCATGTACTGGGATAGAGAGTGAAAACAGTCACGATGAGCGCCTTCTGTTTGGTTACTTCTTGCTTGTTGCTCCTTGGTCAGTGTTCATGGTTGAGCGTTATTTACCGTCAGGGCATTGCCTCAATTGCTATGTTTAATGGTGCAGACAGTGGTGGCTTCTTATATGAGCAATATGGGCAAATGCCCAGGGCGTTATGTTTTTAGGGATGGCACGAGACCATCACACTTTTTAGCACATAAATGGAATATTTAATATTGGTAAAATGTATTAAGTATTTAATATCTAGGTGTTTTATGGGAATATGGATCTTTCAGATTATTTTGAGAAGCAATTTCGATCATATTTTACATTTTATTGTGTCATGTAGCGCGGGCCGCTGGTCTTGGTCTTGACTCGGTCTCGACTCCCTTCGGTCTTGGTCTTGACTTGGTCTCGGACCCCAAAAGTCTTGGTCTTGTCTCGGTCTCGATACACTCTGGTCTTGGTCTTGTCTTGGTCTCGGGTTAGGTGGTCTTGAACACAACACTGCTCTTACTTGTTTAAAAGCCTGTTGTTGTTCATCATAAAGCAGCCAGCCTATTTCTATTTTTCTCTTTGACTTCAGAGTATTCTTCTTTACAGTTGTTTCAGATTGCTCTTCTTTTTCCATACCACAGACATTTTCATGAGCAGTTCTTCTTTCACCCAGCTTTGATTTCAGGCGCTCAAACAGTTTTGATTTGCAACTGTTTGGGGGCCATTTTCCTTTCTTTTACAGTATCCTAACAGGGCTATGCGGTCTCCATATGATGGCAAATAATTATTTAACTCTTCATCTGTCATGAGCTGGATGACGTTGGTATCAATCTAAGTAAGGACAATAAAAAAATATTTATTTAAAACTACAAAAATTGAACTAGAATTGCATGCACATTATTTAAATTAAATTAGATAACATGCTTTAAAAAAACTGTAGTTTTTGAAATACTGATTTTTTTCAGCTAGTACCTTCTCTCTCAGCATGGTCTCGATAGTTTCCTCTGGAATATTCTTTTGTTTCAGGAAATCACTCAGGTCATCCATTCTGTGATCTTACACTCGTAGAGAAGATACACAAGACCATCATCAGATGTTTCCAATAAAATGTAAAGCAAGTCATACTACAAATTATAATTTTACCTGGAAAACTAATAATAATATAGTCATTCATAATGCCATCCATCAATGCATTTCTAACACCCTTGTCCCTAGTAGGGTCAGGAGGGGTCTAGTGTCTATCTACAGAAAACGAGAGGTGGGGTCACCCTGAACAGGTCGCCAGTCTGTCGCAGGGCAACACAGAGACAGACAGGACAATCAATCATGCACACACACACTCATACTTAGGGAGAATTTAGAAAGACCAATTAACCTGACAGTCATGTTTTTGGACTGTGGGAGGAAGCTCGAGTACCAGGAGAAAACCCACCATGCACAGGGATGCATGGTGGGTGCACAGACGTCTTTCTGCATGAAGAAAGCCCCGGGGCTGGGACATTCATAATACCTTTAAGAACTATGTTTTTTTGTCAAATATTTTACTAAGGCTAGACTCAAAGTATTTCAATGTTACAAATAAATTTTTTCACCAAAATATTTTTTTAAATTTAAAACTTTTGTTTTATAATAACTATAAACCACAGTTACTTGTATAATTACACAAATATATGCATATACAGTGGTTTTACTTTTAAAATGGACACATCTTGAGAAACTTCTTTAAATTCACAGAAAAGATAAGAAAACATTTATTGGTAATAAAGAACTGTACCGTTCTATATTGACATTGTCTTTAGCAGAAGAAAAGGAAATACACTGAAAATTAAGCCATCTGTGGAGAATAGAGGTCTTTCAATAGAGAACGGGAGAAACACACTATAGCAGAGAAGTCACTTACCTCTTGTGTGATCAGAAAAGGTTAGTGAAAAGCTGCTCCACGCTGTCCAGTCTTCTGTCTTTCTGAAACAACACACACTGTGCAAAAGCAAGAACATGTTGTATTGGTTGTTATTTGAACTTACTGATTAAATCAATAAAATAGATTTGCATACAGACAATATACTGTACATATATATATATATATATATATATATATATATATATATATATATATATATATATATATACATATATATTTCTTTGCTTGTGGTTTAGTTACTTAAATTATTTATTACTTAAATTATTTATAATTTAATGATAATAATAATAATAATAATAATAATAATAATAATAATAATAATAATAGAGAGAGAGAGAGAGAGAGAGAGAGAGAGAGAGAGAGAGAGTACATGACATAAAATGCCATGACATATTTTAGTTTAACTTTTAAAAAATACATAGGCTCAGAAGTATCGTTTTGGTGTCATTTTGGTGTTTTGGTGTCATCTCCCAGATAGCACATGATGTTAAATCAACGTTGAAAAATAGTTAGAATCGTTGATTTTTGGTTGAAGTCGACAAATGACGGTGGATCAACCATCAAACAACCATCCAATCAAACCGTTGAAACTGTGACATTGAATCAACGTTGTTTGGTGGTTGAAATCTGATGTCTGAAATGCCGAAGTCTGATTAATGGTTGATTTTTGGTTGAAGACGACAAATGATGGTGGATCAACCATCAAACAACCATCCACCTCTAGCCAAGTAACCAGTGTTGAAACTGTGTCATTGAATCAATGTTGTTTTGTCGTTGAAATCTAATGACTGAAATGCTGATGTCTGATCAACATCTGATCAATATTGAATCAATGTCAGCTGTATTGCCGCACCCCTTTCCCTCCTCTCCTCCTCATCAGCGCTCTGGGTCAGAGTATTTTATTACTGAGCGGGGGTTATCACATTTAAATTAAGCACTGTAGAGGATAGTGGTTGGTGATTCCTTTCTGTGCATTTTTTTACTTGTTCATAATAATTCTCAGTGACTGTGTGTGTGTGTGATATATTGACACAAAAACATCTACAACTTACTACAAGGAGTGGAGGGGTCCACCCCCACCATTTACATGAGTGGGATGTCCCAAACACACAGCCACTTCGCTGTTGGCTTGTTGGAAAATATGTTAATTCAATGTTGAATTACCATCACAAAGGTTGCATGTTTGGTTGAGGTCGACAACTGATGGTGGATCAACTATAAAACAACCATTCAATTCTAGCCAATTAACTAATGTTGAAACTGTGTCATTGAATCAATGTTGTTTTGTGGTTGACATCAAATAAATGAAATGCCAACGTCGAATCCAGTGTGTTTCACCACTGGTCCTCCAGCCCCTACAAGTTTTAGGCATTTCCCTAATTCAACACACATGATATTAATTGACATCTGATTAACGGGGTTTTGCTGAACTGAAAAAACGCAGGTCAGTTTGATTGACGTCAAGGTTTGGGGAAGAACTACCCAGATAGCACACAATGTTAATTCAATGTTGAATTATGATCACAAAGGCTGCATGTATGGTTCAGGTCAACGACAGAAGCTGGATCAACCATCAAACAACCATTCAATTCTAGCCAATTAACATTCATTGATTGAAATGCCACATCGAATCCAGTGTTTTTCAGCACCGGCACCAGGCACACTGCCCTGCAAGTTTTAGGCATTTCCCTAATTCAGCACACATGATTTTAATTAACATTTGATTAACAAGGTTTTGCTGAACTGAAAGCATGCAGGTCAGTTTGCCTTGAGGATAAGGTTTGGGGAAAAACTAGTAATCAAAGTGTTCAATCAATGTAAGGTGTTTTTTGCACCCCTCACCACCGCCTGCCATTCAAACGCCCAACCCCCTTCCCTCCACCTGCCAAAAACACACACACACCTCTTCCCCCCACCTGGGCCCATCTACCCCTCAATCGGGTGAAACTTTAATTTTAAGTGAGGGTTTTTCATTTTTCACATTTTATTTTTTAAAAGATAGTTTTGGCTAGTGGCCTTTATTTGATAGTTAATTGACAGGAAGGTGGGTAATGCAGCAAAGGTTGCCAAGGTCAGGAATTGAGCCTGCGACAGCTGTGTTGAGGACTGAGGCCTTGATTGTGGTTTGTGCTTAACCCCTGCGCCACCACAGCACAACCCCTTTTAGGTGAGGGTTAATCACGTTTTAACTTAAGCACTATGTGTTGACAACACTGAGTTGTGATTCCGTTCTGTACCCAGATTCACTAGCGGAACAAGTCAGCGTTGGGCCGGGGGGCGGGGCTAATTACCGGACCCCTAACGAATCACCAGGCCCCTGACGTTTATCGCCTGCGCTACCAGAAACTGTTGGGCGAGGGGCGGGGAGGTTGGTCTGCGTTTTTTGTTTGATCTTTACCCAGGAAACACATCGGCTAAACCGTGAGTGAAACAGTCACTGGGACTGACTAGTATATATTCCATTGAGGGAAAGTAACTTTAACATTAAATAGACCTTTCTCAACAGGCGGTAGACTTTCTCAGTCTATAATCAGACATTTAAGCGACTTGAAACCGCACCCCCAGCCCCACCCCCCCATAGCTCTGCACCTGCCCAGATTGCACATGATGGCAATTCAACATTGAATTAACATCTTTCGCCAACAAGCCAACAGCGAAGTGGCTGTGTGTTTGGGACATCCCACTCATGTAAATAGTGGGGGTGGACCGCTCCACTCCTTGTAGTAAGTTGTAGATGTTTTTGTGTCAATATATCACACTCAAATGGTCAGTAGGACTTTGTTATGAAAAAGAAAGAAAATGTACAGAAATGAATCTTCACCCACTATCCTTTACAGAGGTTAATTTAGAATGTAATACCCCCCACTCACTAATAAAATGCTCTGACCCAGAGCTCTGATGAGGAGGAGAGGAGGGGAAGGGGTGTGGCAAAACAGCTGACATTGATTCAACATTGATTCAACATTGATCAGTCGTTGATCAGACATTAGCATTTCATTCATGAGATTTCAACCACAAAACAACATTGATTCAATGACACAGTTTCAACATTGGTTACTTGGCTAGAGGTGGATGGTTGTTTGATGGTTGATCAACCGTCAGTTGTTGACCTCAACCAAAAATCAACCCTTCTGACTATAATTCAATGTTGATTTACCGTTGTGTGCAATCTGGGCAGTTTGTTGCAGCCCTCATCACCTCCTCATCTCCCCCTACTCCCTCCCAAACCTCCCCCACCCAGCCGCTCCTCCCAACCTTCTCCTTTTTGCACTCTCTCATCCCTTCTCCTTGAGCTCTGGGTCAGAACATTTTATTACTAGGTGGGGGTTAATCATGTTTCAAATTAAGCACTACATGTTGAGAACAGTGGGTTGTGATTCCTTTCTGTACATTTTCTTACTTGTCTGTAAATATTATTACTGACTGTGCATAATGTATTGACACAAAAACATCTACAAGTCTGTACTAGGAGTTGTACAGTCCACCTCCCCAATTTTACACTTGTGGTTTGTCCCAACCAAAAAGCCACTTTGCTGCTGGCTTGTTTGCTACCGGCTTCTGAATTGAATTCTCCGCTGAGCACTTTTATGGTAAGCTTTTCAATATTACTTTGATCTTAAATGTGTTTATTGAAAAATAAGGGCATTGTTTTGTGCCCATAGTAATCCTGGTTATTTTGGGGCAAAACGGATATTTTTAATAATTGAGGTCATGTCTCCTTTTGTATTATTTTCATCCTACCCACCACTCCAGGCCTAAGTATGAAATCCTGTGAGATTTTGTGGGATTTGAGTTTTTAAAATAGGGTGGGGCCTATTGTTTGGTCTGGGAGAGCATGTGGTGGACAAGGAAGTGTAAGGCTGGCTGCTCCAGGTGGGCTTTAAATTGTTGTGATAGTAATCACTTGTTTTTAACTTTTTATTATGATATTCTTAGGGACGTGCTTAAATGAACCTCTGTACGAGAACAGCTGAGTTGGATGATTACATGACCGTCTGCAGCCATCAAGAAGTGCAGAAGGTTGTTAATCATCCACAGATTCAATCCAGGTGAGGCAGAAGGGAAACACTTAACATGTAAGGCAGGTGAAACACTGAACTAAACCTGCTAATGACTGATTCAGTCTGTTGATCCTTGGATTGGTAACTGGTTAAATTGAACTGGACTATTGTTACTTGTGTGGGATCTTTATCAGTATATAGACACTTTTTAAGGAATTTAATCAACTTATTTGGAAATATTTGTAGTTGATGGAAGATTGAACCAGCTATTTGATGGAAGTTTATTCTGTAAAAAAAAATTTCCAACTACACTATAAATCACCTTTTGTTCTATTTATTTGTCTCTGGTGTGTTAAATAAACCTGATCCTCCCTGAGTTTTATTGTTAGGTTTTCTGATAAACAGCCCTTTATTTTAAATATTGATTTAATATCAATATTGTAAATCCTACACTATACTGCAGCTTAATGGGTAAATGTAGTTGTATATGTAAACATTAAGATAAATATTAATGAGAGATTAAGATATTAATTTAACAGTGAGTGTACATGGGGAACTATATGGTTTGTATTTGTTCTCAGACCTGTAACCAGTACACTGTTTAATATTTCATTGTGTTTCAGAACTTTTCAAATGTTTATCATATTTCTAACTGGCACCTTCCTCACTTTTATTTTTTTTCAGCTGTTGCTCTGCAGTTTGACCGAAAGCTGACTCTTGAGGACTGCAGCAAAACTGTCAAGAAGTGGCTTCATTATGCGCCAGAATGAGAGGAAGAAACCACTGGGTTTGGGAGCGAGATGCAGCATCTACGAACTACTCACCAGTTATTACACCACGACTTTGTGGTAAACTGAACATGTGTCATTACAGCAAATAAAAGTACCACGTAATCCTCAGATATTAACTACAGTTACTGGAAAGTCAGTTGTGGACTGACGAAGTAAAGAAACAGAAAACGTTAGCTTCAAAGATATCCATCTTCTTAAACTATCTTCAAGATTAGCTACCGTGGTCAGTATGCCAAATTGATTACTTTATGCTTATGCTAGCTTATATTACAGACTTAAATTAACAAAACCACATTTCTTACCGTTGTAAACAGCTATATTTAGCTGAATGCTTGCTGGCGGCAGGCGCGACCGCAAGTATTTGACAGTCCACCTGTCAAACGGTACAGATGGACTGAACTAATTCGAAAGGGGGGTTCAACCTCCACAGTCCCTAAACGTCCTGAGCCGATGTATCTCATTATAATGAGATACTATCTCATAATAATTATTTTTTATTTTTTAACAGAGTGGCGGAAATGGGCTTCCATAAATGTTGTTTAAGAAAGTACCCAATCCATTTTCAGATTATAATCAACAGGATTAGCTCCAGGTCACACTCCAGACCAGATGGTCGCGGTATTGCACACTTTCATTTAAAAAAAAAACGCCATAAAGAGAAGAAAAAACTTGAACGCAGGGAAGATAACAGACGCTGTCCAAATTCGCAATTTTTACTCGCTTAATATTGCCTTAAAAATAGAGAGGGCTTTGACAGTAGTTACTAATTTTGGTAAATTCAAGCTGGTGACGTCCTAGTCCGAGTTAGACGACAACACAACTGGACAACATCCAATGGAAATGAAATGTGTGTTACAAAAGGAGCCCGAAGGGACGAAGGCTGCTAACGTGTTGCTAGCTGGTGGTAAGTTTGCTTATTCATTATCTTCGTTTAATTATAAACAGTGCAGGAAAGATATATAACATACGTTGGTTTCATAAATAATTATTTTATCAATTTTATTGTGACTTGTAAGATTATTACTGTAGCAATCATTCAGCTTCATGTTATAAATGCATGGAGACTTTGTTGCGTTAAGTTTATTCATAAACTTAACCTGGTTTTAATTAAGCTCCATAAGACAGAGAGACTTTGATATTATGAGGTTGTTGTCATAACTTGTTCATCAATGTTTTTATCTTCAACATATGTTTGCAGTCTAAGCAAAGGAAGATGAAAGAGGAAGCCAGAGAAATCAGGTGTTAGGAAACCTAAAGACTTTCCTGTCTCAGAAGAAGCTCTGGCTCCACCAGATCAACAACCAGCTCTGAGGATGAACCTCCACATCTTCTCTATGGTGTTTTTTGTTTGTTTGTTTGTTTGTTTTAATGAGGAGTTAGCTACATTTTCAACAACAAAAACTGGTGTGTTACCAACACCAAGTGCTTAATAAACATGATTTGATTTAAAAATAACTGGACATAATTTTTCCCCTTGTTATTCTACCATTTCTCTTTCATACATTTTATTTGTTGTTGGCTTTCAGGGCCCTTTGACGGACTGGTGACCTGTCCAGGGTGAACCCTGCCTCTCATCTGATGACTGCTAGAGATGGGCACCACAAGCCCCCCTCACCATCCTGCAAGGATCAGTGTGTTCAGATCATGGATGGAAAGCTTTTAAGGTAGTTTGTCTCCTTAATTCCACACTTAAAACAGCTTCATAGTTATTGCCAACATCAACTGATTCTATGACACTGCTGACTATTTTTTTCTACTTCTAACATAAACAGGCAAAGAAGACACCCAGAAATGTTTTTCCACCCCAGGCATCCGGTCCCAATCATCATCAGTTCTGATGATGTCGCATACATGGCGAGTCCACAACATCTTGAACTTGTAAGTATTATTTTTTTATTTGCCATTTTTCTGTTCTCTTTCAAATACAAATGCTTTCTCTGATTAATTGCTCTATTGTTCTTTTTTGTAGGTTTCTGTAAGGTGCAGAGGTGCAGGGAATGGGAATGTTCTGTCGTTGATCCTCACTCATGTTTGGAACATACCAACAGTGTCATGAAGTGTCATTCAGTAAATAATTACAATTTTAATGAGAATTTGCTTTAAAAGTTGGATGAAAGGTTTTATGTTATGTTTATGACAGTGTCATGTCAGTCTTATGCACACCCCATCAAATAAAATGTTACCAAAATGGTAATATATTGAAAGCACAATGTAATTATAATTTTTGTTCTTTAAAGTAATAACTTTAATGTTTTTTGTCACACTTAAATTTTTATGTGTAAACTGATAATTTATGTAAAGTTCATAAAGTTGTGAGTAAAATTGGACAATTTTAAAATGTCGGTAATAAAACAAAATATTTGAATTACCTTGAACATCTTGTGTAATTAATCTTTCCATGTAATTGTAGCCTAAAACAATGCAAGTACTCTAGTGTAGTTATGCATGTAATGTACAAAATAGGAAAGTAGGAATAAATAAGACTTTTATGAGTAATTAAAATTGTACTTTATTAGCAAAAGCAGCAAATCAAAATTAAAAATTAAGTGTAATTTAAATACATTACTAATATATTAGCAGTATATTAAAATATAATTCTGACAGAATTAGTACACTCAAAATATATAAATAGTACATAAAAAGTATACTTGAAGTATACTAAGTACAACTTAAATTTGTTCCAAAAAAGTACGTTAAAGTATACTAAAAATTGTAATTTAATACTATTAAAATATACTATGCACAAAAATGTTATTCCAAAAAGTACAGTTTAAGTACATCAATCAAAGTATGCTAAAGTATGTTAAAATTTAATATACTAAAGTATACTTTTTTTTTTTACTAGGGATTCACTGACTGTAATTAGGTTTTGTGTCTAGCTTGACCAGAAACAGCACAATTAAATGACACTGAGCCTGTGAAAAAGGTGAAAATACATCAAATTAGCTGTTAACACGAATGAATAGTAGTTTAGTTGTTTGTACTGTTGAAGTGTAAATGCAATCTGAGCTGTTTCTCCACAGAGTTTGCAAGCTCTCTTCATGCATACATAGGTTCTGTGCAGGTACTCCATTTTTCTAAAAAATTTTTGTGCATTTAAGTTTGCTCTGCGAGTGTCTGATGAACTGGCCATCCATTCGGTGTCTACCCTGGCTCTCACCCAATGACCGCTGGAGGTATGTTCTCATCCCCTGTGACCTTGCAAGGATAATCAGTTTTAGTTGATAGATGGATGTAGATGCATATAAAGCAGAAGGAGATAAATCCAATGGTCAAAAGGGTCACTGCTTATCTGGAACATGTAAAAGATTGTACAAGTTCATTTCAAACTTGCACCCTTGTTTGATTTTGAACGGTTAAACAAAAAGGTTTTGATTTGAATACATTCTGGATGGGGTTTTTACTCTGCTCTTCACAAATAGACAATGTTTGTTGCTCTTTAAATAATGGAGGCTTTAGAATTTACACTTCTTTTGTCCAGTGAACATTTGAAGCTCACCAATGTTGTGTCAACATATTAGTTATGAGAACATACAAATTCTTGGTTGCTGCCACTATTTAGATTTAAGAATCCCAAAATCAAAATGACAATGTTTATGGACAAATACCAGACAAAGTAGGTTTTAAATTAATAATGAATGAAAATAAAATGTTGACTACATTATTGAGCAGCCATTGTTTGACAAATACTGTTTAATAATGGTCCTCTTATTTTTCTAAAAGGCCAAATATTCTCAGTACTTCACTGTCGGTCAGTAGGCACTATTACTATTCAACTTTCTTTTCTGTTCCAAAGATCCAGCTAGTTCTATACTTTTTATGTGCTATAATCTGAAAATACACACAGTAAAAGTTTTAGAAGAAAAGATTTGTCCTTGTGTTTTTTTTCTTAAAGAAAACATTTTCTGCTTAAAAACACTTGCTTCATTTAAATTACTTCATTCTAAATCATAGTAAACTTTTGTTTGAATATGTTTAAGGCATATGTTTTTTGCCTTAAGTCGCAAGCAGCCAAGCATTTGAGCATGTTTTTGTGTAGTGAATTCAGATTCCTGCACCCAAATTCTAAGAAAATATGCCTAGGCTTTAATTTTTCATTTGAACTTCATAGCCAATATTCTCTGCCTCTGAATGCTTCAAAAGAAACAATTTCCTGTGGACTGCAGTGTCTTGGGTCAGTCTCCTGCCTAAGTTCAGATACAAGCTAGGAGAGATAATGTTTTCAGTTACAACTTGTATGTTTTCAATTCAGAAATAAATTTTAAATTTATCTCTCAACATGGAACAGTTTTAGTATCCATGCAGGCTTCATTATGTTCTAACAATAAGATCTACCACATTATCAATGAGCTTTGCTTTAAGACCTTTTGTTTACTTGTGGTTGCTAACCTCTCTAGAGGTCTTGAGCATACACCAGTATGACATCAGAGCATTAGCTTTTCATCTCCTAACTTTATTGCATGCTTTTCTTTTCTTTCATCTGTCTGATCTCTGGTTTGTGGTTGCTTACCTCCTGAAGCATATACTGTATGTTGATTTTCCTGATACTGGCTCTGCCTGAACTTTTTAAGCTATTGAAAATGAACCCTTAATTATCCATGGATAGAAAACATAAGAAACAGATGATGTGACTGACTACAATTTTGACTAAGCTCTTTAGGTGGTATAGTTTCAAGCCACTATTATAGTCTTAATTAACGTTAAGTTTAAAAAATAAAATACATTTTATTTTGCGGTCAGCTGTCTCCCTTGCCTGTAGTCTATGTGTATAATCATTGTAGACATACACCTTCACTTTTAGTTTTTCCATGAACAAATATTATTGGTTCATGGATAATATATAAGTTAATTGAATCTTAGCAGAACTCCAGAGTGCAGTAGCAGTCAGTTCTGCTGAGTTGTAGAAAGATGATCATAGGTTTGAATCTTGCTTTGGAATGACATTTGCATGTTCTTCCTTCAAGTTTCTCCAAATACTCCAAACCCTTTGTGTATTTAAACAAGTTAACAGAGAATTGCAAATTAGCTCAATGACTGTGTATGTTTTTTGTATCTCTTGGTCCACTGATAAACTAAGACTGCTCTAAAGTGTTTCCTGACTGCTTAAGTACCACCCATGAGCACAACTAAGAAGCTGCATAGTTTTAATAAGTTGTTTGTGTGGTGAAGTGCTTTAGATATTTGTATGAAGTGACATTATTATGCAAATCAGATTGTCAGGACTCTGGGTTCTTTGGTTGAGTTTTGTTTATTTCCATTTTCTTGTTGCTTTTTGGTTAGATCAGTTTCATTCCTGTATTCCTTTAGTTTATCTCCTTATAGTGTTTCTGGTATGTTTATTTTTTATAGTTATATTTTGTTACTCTTGTTTCATCAGGTTTCATTTCATTAGGTCTAGTTATTCCTTAGTCCTTGTAGTTTTGCTTGTTCCTCTGTGTTATCTCTTTTGCTTCCTTAACAATAATAATCCAAAACACAGCAAGACAGGAGACACGAGGCAAACAAGAGGAACTACAGGAATGAGACCACCACCTTATAAGGTGGTAGATCTTAATGTTAGAACATAATAAAGCCACTTTCTCTTTTCCTTCCCTCAGTCTGGCTCCTGCTCCCACCACTCCCACCTGCTAGCAGTTAGCTAATGAGCCCAGTTCTTTTGCTCCAGCGCTCGACCTCCCGGTATTTAACACCTCATTGTCAGTCACTACTCATTTCGTTCATTTCGTCAACTCCCATGTCATTCCCGTAGTTCCTCTCGTTTGCCTCGTGTTTCCCATCTTGCTGTGTTTTCAATTATTCTTGCTTCATTCTGGATTCCTGCATTTTGTAAGCCTAGGCTTCTTTTTATTTTCATTACATTTTCAACTCAACCTACGTCTCCTCCCTGCTGCATTTGGGTTCTTCCCAACCTCACACCATGACACAGATAAACGCAACTGAGAGATTGTGTGAAACTGATGCTGTAAACTGGACTGGAATTCAATTGAACTGAGCTATTTGTAATTAGGTTAAAGTTTACTGTACTGAGTAAAACTATATAACCCATTTTTCAAGCAACTGAGCTCATTCAGAAAGAAAACAGGACAGTAAAAATAGATCCAAAGGCTTTCTAGATTGTGGTGTTTTACACAAACACCACAATCCATGATGATCTGAGGTGATAACCAGGGGTGAAAGTAAGGGGGTACGGTAGGGTACTGCGTACCCCTAAAAGATTTAGCGGGGGTACGCAGTACCTGCAAGAGAGGGGAGCGGCTGTCTGCTGTAAAGAATCAATAGGTTCACTGTGCAGCCGTGAGTCCACCCACTAATCAGCCGTGACTGATTAGTTTTTCAAGAACAATCTAAAACACGACTTAATCAGTTAATAAATAACTTTTTTCCCAGTTCATATTGTTTCTGAACTGTTCGTGCTTTGCTAGAGCAGCGGTGCGATATGTCGATCACGGAAGGTTTTGAGTCGATCTCGGCATTAGGTGACAAACTGAACACCGCCAGGACGCTGAGACCAGCACGTCCTCCTCTGACTCGCTTAAAACGTTCATAACTTTATTGAAGCACAAAAAAAAAAAAAAAATCAACAAAACGTGTTCAAATTAATGACCCAGCAACAATAATAATCTCAGTGATTATTGTTTCAACTAGGTGTTGCGCAATTCTGTGCGTTTCGGTTCCATTACCAAAATAACGAACAGAGCAGGAGTTTAAAATTAACTAATCAACCACCGCTGTGTTCAGGGAGCGCTTATTAATGATAGCAAAAATAAATATCAAGCCTGAAAACCTGATATCATAACGGACTGAATGTTATGTTTTTAACATAATCTCTGGTCGGCTTGTGAAGCGCAGGAGGTGTTCATGGCAACGGGTGTGCTTAAATAACAGAGACTGAGAATAAAAAGGTGCGAGAGGTTTAGAGTTGATCACCTCTTTGGGTTGTTTTACCTTTACTGTGGCACGTCACGGCCGCCGTAATTTCTGAAAAACGACGTGGACTAATTACCTCGCTCTTTGTGAGCATATGTCATTCACAACAAACATCAAACACAGCAAATATATGTTTCATTAAGTATTTAACAAACAAATGGCTTCTACCGGGTTAATTATGTGAAATTAAATTAATTGTCTAATATAAAAAAAAGTTTGGTGCTGTCCGGCTCAGAGTCTGAGAGGCTTATCCTTTAGCAAACATTTTTTTTGCCTCTTATTTAGTGGAAATATTGATGTTGATGAGACTTACTCCAAAATGATAACCTTTTTCAACCTTTAGCTCCACTGTTGAAAATGAGGCTCTAACATTCACAAATGACAGTGAAATAAAATCCAGTCCAACATCTGGTTTGAGGTGATTCCTCTGGAACCTGTTGGAGGAAAAATATCCCAACTTCAGAAGATGTGCTTTTAACTTAACAGAGCTCCCATCAGTATGAGAGTCAGGGTGAGGAGGCGCCATGTTAGGAAGACGAAGTGGAAGCCGGAGGATCTTCAGAACAAACAGGTCATGATGCTAGGCTACTGATTATCCCTCTGTCTGGACACAGGATCAAAAGACCCGGGTTCGAATCCAGGCTGGGGCAAAAAGTTACAACAGTGAAATTGAGCTATGCAGTGTGGGTCCTTAGGCAAGACCCTTGGAGCTATATAGCCTACCTCATGATATGCATAACATGCCGGCTCAGACGTCGCCCGGCCAAACAAGGTGCAAACAAGGTCAGGTGCTGGGGAACCAGAGCACCTTGATGACAAATGGGCTACTGGAACAAGACGGAAATGGGTGAGAGGTGAAAACCTGGATCTGTTGGAATGCTACTACTCAAGTAACCCTAGTCAGAGGGGCTACATGCAAAGAATGAGGGAAAAATGGTTAGTTCGACATCCCCAGTCTACAATGACTGCTAAACAACTAGTAGCTCAGTGTTCCAACATCCACAAACGGCAACTGCTATCACAACTTGAGATTGACGAGGTACAACACAAATGCTACGGCAAGGGGGAGGAGCCTGGATGTCAGTACAGGGGCGAGTTAACTACAACTACCCCAGAGACTGGGTATACAGCCCCAGTAATGAATGAACCATCAAAGCTGAACGAGGCAGCAGATGACCTGAGAGAGAGAATCATGGCCCGAATGAACACCAGACAACCCCGACGCCAACTACAGCGGCTGAGTGAAGTACCATCAGAAAGTCTCATTGAAGATGTGAATGCAGCATTGAGAACGATCCCTACCAACACCATAACAGAAACCAATGAGCTGATATACAACTCAGCATCAGTGATCCATGATATGCTTGGCTATAAGAGCAACCATGAGACCCAATATCCACCATGGAAAAGACGGTTAGAGGCTAAGATCAAGATAACAAGGAGGCTCCAAAGGGGTGCAATGAAAAGATCAGTACTGGAGACTGAACAGTACTGGAAAGGAATATGGGAAAGGGAGGCGTCCCACAACAGCAATGCACAGTGGCTAACCTCTCTACGAGAGGACCACAGCAACCTCCCTGAACAAGCCCCAGTAACCATCACTGTGGCAGATGTCCAAAAAAGAGTCTCGGGTATGAAAAACTGGACTGCCCTCCATGAGCGACTGGCAGCTCAACTGAACCAGCTGCTACAAAATGGGACTCAACCTGAATGGTTAACTGAAGGGCGCACAATCCTGATACAGAAGGATCCCTCAAAGGGTTCAGTCCCATCCAACTATGGGCTAATAACCTGTCTATCTACAACATGGAAGCTCATATCAGGCATCATAGCAGCTAAGATAAGCGGACACATGGATAAATACATGAGCACAGCACAGAAGGGCATCGGCATAATTAGCAGAGGAGCCAAACACCAACTCCTTGTAGACCACACAGTCGCCCGAGACTGCAAAACCCGACACACCAACCTGTGCACCGCTTGGATTGATTACAAGAAAGCCTATGACTCAATGCCACATACCTGGATCATTGAATGCTTAGAGATGTACAACATCAATAGGATCTAAGAGCCTTCATTGCAAACTCGATGGGGCTGTGGAAAACCACCCTTGAAGCCAACTGCAAACCACTTGCACAAGTGTCTATCAAATGTGGCATACACCAAGGAGATGCTCTGTCCCCACAGCTGTTCTGCATAGGCCTGAACCCCCTCAGCCAAATCATCAACAAAGCTGGCTACAGATACCGACTCAAGAATGGGGCCACAATCAGTCACCTCCTCTACATGGATGACATCAAGCTGTACGCCAAGAGCGAGCGAGACATCGACTCACTGATCCACACCACCAAGATCTACAGCACTGACATTGGGATGTCATTCGGATTAGAGAAGTGTGGCCGGATGGTTACAAAGAGAGGGAAGGTCGTCCGCACAGAAGGGGTCTCACTCCCAGAAGGAACAATAGCAGACATAGAGAACAGTTACAATTACCTGGGAATACCACAAGTAAATGGCAACCTCAATGAGGTCACAAGGAAAGGAGCCACAGCCAAATACCTCCAATGAATAAGGCAAGTCCTGAGAAGCCAGCTCAATGGCAAGAACAAGATCCGTGCAATAAACAGCTATGCCTTACCAGTAATCAGATACCCTGCCGGAATAATCAGCTGGCCAGTGGAAGAGATAAAGGCCACGGATGTTAAGACTCGGAAGCTACTAACCATGCATGGAGATAATGCGCCGCAGGTGTGTCCCTGGGTTCGACCACGCACCTCTCCAGGGGCTCTGCTCCTAGGCGGCATCTGGTGGAGGAAGTGGGAAGCAGCAGGCTCCCAAAACAAAAACCAAAGGCACAGATCCTGACACATAGTACCCCCAAGAATTTAAAACTACTTTCACCCCTTGTGATAACACTGTCTTAAATTATTTATTTTGACTGAACAGTTCCCTTGGTATTTTTGGAATGTGATCTTGTGCACTTTGACGTAAACAACTCTGACATTGCAACTGGTTTAGGAGCATTTAGTAAAGCATTAAGTGACATTTTGTCCTGGAAGTAAGTACAGTTTAGTAGCTGTGGTTGACTGGAGTGATCAATTATAATATTCTGCAAAAGTCTTAAATACCATCTATAGTTTCTATAAGGGGTCCTAACAGGAAAGAGAGTATTTTAAATGACAAAAAGTAGCAAACATATGTGCAAACTTGGGAAACAAATGCAATGAAATTATACTTTGTACTAGGTAGGCTATATCAAATAACTAATCAAGGTTACTGACTATTAAAAATTCTAATGTCCACCGATCTAAAACTTATTTAACAGTAAAATTATGTGGTGAAAGATCATAGAAGTGATGCGTACTCTGAGTCAATCACTCTATATCACTGTAGATGGATATCCAGAGAACTGCTCATCTGTCCAATGTGTTACTATAAAGCTGACATTTATTAACATGTCTCAGCTTTAAATGTCATGTATATTAGTTGTACCTAGACAGTGCTTTTTGAGGGGGTGCAGAGGGAGGGCTAACTTGTTATTCATTACATTCTGGATGTAGAATGACTCATACAGGAACAGGAGACTTTAAAATCTTATTCTCATTCAAACAAAGTCCTAAAAAGTACTTATTATAGTTAGAATCTATACATGCTGCAGTATTTCTCCTTATTGATACACACTCCTGAACACATCAGGTTCTATATCTGGCACAAGGAAGCTTCAATATTTTGCAGAAGGCTTGAACTCGACGTTAACTGGAAGACAATGACTTGTACGAGCCACTATGCCTAAAAATGTTCCACTTTCAATAAGTATTCTGCAGCAGTGCAGAATGCTTTTACTAGCTTATTGAAAGTCTAGGTAGAAAGGACAGCTAAAGGATTCCCTGCTGTCTTTCTGGCCATCAGTCTTGTAACTTTCTCAAACCAGAGGTAAAGAGGATCCCAGAAGATTCTATAATAATTTCTCTTCATTTCAATATACTGAAGCATGCATTATGAAACTCTAACATTTTCCTGTTGGGAATCAGGATTATGGAAACAGAAATATTTGTAACAATTTCACAAGGTGGTATCAAAATTCTTGGGATCTAGAGCTTGCATCAAAGTTTGGCTTCAACCTCCCAATATTGAGGAAGTTAATAGTTGTTATCAATAATGTATGATTGATCAAATCATGAATAAAATTTAAATTATTGAGTTTAATCAGGGCACCTACTCAAGCAACTCATAAGCCAAACTCAGTCTCTCATGAAGGAATGAATTCTCACTACTGGCAGAATTAACTCAACAAAGAATGCTCACTGACACACTTATTTCTAATCAAATCTGAGAATTTATAATTAAAATAGCCTGACTTTACAGCAGATAATAACCTCTTTCCTTAACTACTGGTATACAAGCTACTAATGAAAAGAGTCACTGCAATCTTTGGCAAGGGAGGAGGAAGATTTAAGTAAAAGAAGAGGAGGTCAGGTCACTGTCCAGACTCAGACCTGTCCAACACCTTCTGTCAATAGGTCATGAAACTCCACATGTTGAGGGTTAACAGCTAGATAAAGAAATCGTGGTCTTAGGCCTTTTATGACCACAAAGTAGATAAGTATTTGAAATCAAGGAAAGAAGAGAAGTGGAAGCAGGAGGAAGAAAGAAGATAATGGTCGAGAGAGAGCGCCAGTGAATTCAAGCAGCACTGAATTCAGTTGCTCTGGAACGAGACAATCTCTAACATGTGGCAAACCTAAAATGGCAAAGCAGCAACATAATGTAAGAATATTAAAGCATATTAATCAGCAAAACATTAAGCAACATTAAGCAAACATATAACAGAAAGACAATTTACAAAAACCTTATTTTAAAACATCTAATTCAGCCGAAATTGGTCTTACTTTGAGTTGATCATCAGTCAGTTGGGTCAAAGCAATGACCAATACCCCAAAAATTGATGGAACAGAAAAGTATTTTCTTCAGACGAGAGTTGAGGATTGACTGGCATCCCAGCTAGGCTCTCAGCAGAATCTCCAGTATTTTGGGTTGGAAAACAGAGGAAAGTACTCTTCTGTTTGATGAATGGAGAAGCTGCCAGAGCAGGCCTCCACAGGCAGATGCATCAATATACTTCTCAAGTCTCTATGGGAATGCAGAAACTTGAGGTATGCAGACCGCTTTCTAAAAGTTCTACAGGGAACACTTTGAAGGTTTTGAATAAATTCTTATTTCTGGCTAACAGGTTAGAAGAAAAAGATTCAGAGCTGTTATGCCTCAGTTGGAGGCTGAATCCAAAGACGAGGCTTTGGGTTTCAGGTCTTGCTTTTGTAGAGGAGATCAGTTCTGAGTTTTATTGCAGCACCGATATTGCCACCAGTGGTGTCTCCAGCTCAATGAATGCTTAGGAATTAGTTCTGATCAATTCATGAACAAAAATGGATCCCAACATTTCAGATGAACTGCAGCATTTTCCTGGATTGTATCTGAAGACTCTATGTCATTCACAAATAGTTTTATGATGCTGGAGTCATGAATATGTTAAGTGTTGACTCAACCATTTAGAGTTAGGGTTATCATCACCTTCCTAATCCTGATTTTGGCAAAGAAAAAAAGAAAAGAAAATCATGACCTCTTTTTCCCGAAAGATGGTTTAGGCAAATAAAAAAAAAAAAAAGAAAGATAAGAAAAGAAACACACTTTGCAGAAAAGATGTCACAAGCAAGCTGTCATCTTAGGAAGGTGACAGTATGACTATGGGGTTAATAAAATCTTGCTACCATTCAATCTTACTGAATAAGATTGAATGGAAAAAATATGAACCAGATCATTTTTGTATGCAGAATGGTAAACAAAAACTGTTAATAGCATAAGAACAATGCTAAGTGCTCTTTATTTTTAAGTAAAGCTTAAATTGAGGAGATTCATAGTCGAAAAAATCTAAACATTAACAGCACTTTTCACAGTTTATTTGATCAAGTAAAACCGATTAAAAATTTGAGTCTAAGTTAGAGGCAAAGCGTCAAGTCTTTCCTTCATAAAGTTTTCTTCCTTTATGGAGGAAGTAACCCAGAAGAACTGCACGTGCACATGTTTTGTTGGTTAGCCTGTTGGTACAGTTTCGCGCCCCACCTTACCTTCCTTGCATAGGGTTTTGATAACGTCATCCATACTGATTAAGTATTGCAATATTCTCGCGACGTTTTCATCCCCTTGTCTGAAACAAAAGGTAATCACTGAAGTCTCGCGATGCATTTCTCTGCGGATCCCACCCTTCTCCGGTGCCGTCTGCAGTGTGTATAATAGCAAGCAGAGAGACGCTGGGACTCTAGGAGGAGTCGTGGCAAGGTCGACAGCAGCATCCTTGATTAAAACAACACAACGCTTACAAGTGGTCCTTCCTGACTTTTAAAAGACGAAGGTTGTTGGAACGTTTTCATTTACTGCGACAGAAAGAGAAATAGAAGAGTGGTGGTAACTTCCCAGTTTGTACTCGCATGTCCTACCGCCGCTAAGCAGCCATCTGCCTCTAACACCGCCCTCTGCTAGGGATCCTGCGCCTCTCCTCAGCGGGCAGCACAGCGTGTGTTTTCCTGCAACTAGCAGGGGTTTAGTGACGGAGCAACACAGCGCGTTCTTTACTGATTTAGTAGATCCAAGCGAGTGTTTGCTACATTCCGCATAACAGCTATGTCGGAACCATCCTCTGCGCCTTCCGCGCCAGCAGACAGTGCTACCATGGAAAATGATTTTTTAGCTCCAGATGCCGGGCAAAGGCCGTCCGGTCCGACACCTAGTCAGAGTCGCTTCCAGGTGGATCTTGTGTCTGAAGCTGCGGGCGCCTCTGAAGAAAAGTCTGCGAGCTCCGAAAACTCCGCAGCGGGTGGTGATTCGGGGGCTGGGGGGGAGGAAGCCAAAGGACGGTTCAGAGTGGTAAACTTTGCGGATCCGAACGGGTCGGGGAGCGGGGCCTCTCCGGAGGCAGTGCCGCCTGAGGGATTACAGAACGGAGACACGGTGATGAGTGAGACCAGCTTGCATTCATCCACAGGGGGCCAGCATCACTATCACTATGACACCCATACCAACACCTATTATCTGAGGACCTTTGGCCACAACACCATTGATGCTGTTCCCAAAATTGACTTTTACCGACAGACGGCTGCGCCTTTGGGAGAGAAACTCGTGAGACCCACCCTGTCGGAGCTCCATGACGGACTGGAAAAGGTAAGCTTCCCTCAAGATTCAGAGAGCGTTGATGCGTGCAGAAGCCAGCGTGTTTAGCTCGGTGACTAATTTAGATTGAGAGTTAAACATGACTTCCACAGCAAGATATCACGCTGTGTGGGATCCTCACACTCAGTGATATGCTGTTAATTTGGGGACAGATGAGTTTCTATTGTTGCTAAAACTCCAAATAATCCCAGATGATTCTTCTGCTCATTTTTTTATTTCACTGTTAGCTTACCACTTCACTAAGCAGAAAGTCGTTTTAAACTTGAAATCATTAATCAAGGTTGAAATACTATGATATCTAAGCAATCATTGCTTAAAATAATTGAAAATGCAGTAGTGAGACTGTAAAATTGAGAGAAATTGAACACTTTCTGTAGTTTCAGGAATTTAAAACTGTGTATTGAGAGTGAGGGTGTACCTATTTTCAGCGTGTAATAGTCTCATTAAGTCAAAGCACAGTCTGTTCTTCTCCGTTCATCCCTATGGCTGTGAATGTGGAATCTAACTGGCCATCCTATTGTCCAAATCTCTTAATTGTATATTATTCAGGGTTTCTCTCAGTGTTTTGTAAGCCTGGTGGGCCACCTGGCTTTACTTGTGTTCCCACCAGGCTAAGCTTTATTTATTTGGATATTTTTTGTATGTTTGCCTTTAAGAATTTATATTTGGAGTTTAAGTATTGTTAATAATGTCTTCCAATAACACATTATTACATTAACACATTATTACACATTACCTTGTGATATTTGTGACATTTTAAAGGTCAACTTCTGAAAAAAGTTTTTTTTAAACTCAAAAACACAGTAGGCCACTGGATGACTGCGCTAGCGCCTCTACCACCAGGCTTAGCAGATTTTCTGGGGAAAACCCTGAAAAGGGAAATGCTTCCTCTGGCTCTATAAGTCTGAGCATGGTAAGCAAAGCCATAAGTAATAGAGAGGGAGACTGTGGATGAATATTTAAAGGTGGTGAGAGACAGAAACAGATAAAGAGAGACTGGTGAAGAAAAAACAAAAAATTAATGAAGAACATTTTCATTTTTTTCCTTAACGTGTTGTTGAAGATGTAGACGGCATATCGAACAGTCCATACATATTAAACATGTTTTGTTTGTGTTAGTGGTTGTTACATTTATTACAACAATCAATTTTTCTACAGAGGGATCGCTGCTATTCAAAGAAAGCAATTAAAAACTTAAGCACTTTATTTTAAAAAATCCATTCTAAATTCTCCATATTTTGGATTTGCAAACTGTGCTAAATGAGAGCAATATTAGCCAGTTCATAGATAAAATGTATAAGTAGCATTCTAAAGTATTTGGCACTGCTTGTGCCCACATAAAAATATCTGGTTTAGCTTTTGCAGGTTGTCAATTTTCTTCTGAAGACAAAAAAATACTGTTGCAGACAAAAAACCCTGCTTCTAACCATTTTGTTTTTAAATTGGCATGAAAGTTGTAGGGATGCAATGTGGGTTGACTCGATTAGAACACAGCATACAGAGTTGCCGCATGCTGCAACTCTACCTGACTTTAAGTAGACAAAGGATTTGATATGCATTGTGTTGCCGAAAAAATAAAATGGAATAAAAACTCACCAATGTGCTGTGAGACCATGGACTGAATCACTGGCTCACTAACGCACCGGCATCCTGGAAGTCAAACTTGATCAATACAGACACAGAATCAGGATGATGAGATGTAAATGCACACAAAGTACATACGGCTTTGTTCACAAATGTGTATCATTCTCACTGCACTCTCAACGTACCCTTCTAAATGTGCACCTGTAAACACCTATGAACGCGAGCAGAGCAAACGCGATGGATTAAACCTGACTCCTACCTTGATGAAGTCTACAAAGAAACATGGATCCTCATCCTCACAGAGGGCTGACATAAATGTCCATATAGGTGAGCCTATATGAGTGATCTGTGCCACGGTGAACTTCAGAGATCAAGCCGCAACAGTGGGGTCTGATTGGTCTGCACTGCCTATTCAGTGCATCAACTATAATACTCTAAAAACTATAAACCCATTTTTATTTCAGGAATAATTCTGCCCTGCCAGTAAAATGCTCACCGCAGAAAGATGCTTGCAGTTTGATTTATTAAATAAATTAATAAAAAATCCAAACAAAAACAACGCTTAGCCTGGCAGGGGGAGACACATAAAGCCTCTCGGCCTATAATACACTAGGAGAAACCCTATATATGTTTGTAATCTATATCTCCTACAAAAAAACAAACCAAAAAACTACAGAATTTTAGGTTTACATTAACTCTAAGCCTGAATTATTTAGTGTACCTCTAATAAATGCCTGAGATGTAGCAGTGTATGTGTGAAGTCTTTAAACTTGAGTTTACCTTTTAGGAAAAAAATGACATAATTGAAATAAATTTTGTATGATTTTCTCTTATGGAAATCCGGCAGTGTACTTGGCGTTTCATTGAGCCTGCGCAACTTCATCTGTTTTAAGAAAATGTTAAAACTAAGTGAAGGTTTACAACATTGCAATAATTGGGTAAAGTCACAGCTCTTTCCCTCCATTGATAACAATACAATTCACAGACAGGGCACACATGGAGGCAGGGTCTGAGCATGGTTGTAAAGCTTTAAATTGTAGATCTAAAGAGACAGGTTTGATATTAGGATTATTAAGTATATTATGTAATAAATGATTCCCTTAGCCCTTGCTTGAGGATAGAGGTCTTTAATTATTGTAGTCAATGAAGCTAAAGACAAACTCTGTCCTGTGAATTTCTTCTGAGATACCTGATCTGTCAATTTATCAAGTGATTTGTGATGAAAAGCTTCTCATGTGTCCTCTCAAGGTTGTCGATGAGGGTGTGTGGGGGGGAAGCCTATATTGTTTTCTTTAGTCCTTAGTTAATGGCAAATGTCCGACACAATGACGGGAGTCTCTTTCATCACCTCTATATTAGAATGGCTGCAGTTCTCAGGATGGGGATGGTGAGCTGCTGTAGTTGGCTCATTTTTAGTGTGTGTAATTTCTGGCGAAATAGCTTGGTAAAACTTCACTTTGAAATGAATGGGACTAGTGCCGTTTGAAGGTCGTACTGACCCTAATGCTTCCACCCTATCATTTCTTAATATGTTTTCCTCTCTGTGTTACATACTCAGATTGGAATGAGCATCGGAAATTCCACTGTACCAATTGATTGCTTTTCCACTGCAATTAATGACTGAATCATAGAATTGTTCCGGTGTATTAGCTGCAAATAGCTAAACTCGAGGTTCTTTTTAGTAACCGATACAGGTTGTGATGGTACATTCAAATTAAATGTCTTTGGGAGTGTGAGCAATGCGTCTTGGACAGGAGTTTTTTCTGAGTCTTTTTTTTTTCCTGACCACATGGCAACAGCATCCTAAAAGTTCATATTGACAAGCTAGAAGGGAACCAGTAACAAAGGAGATTAATTCCGACTGGGGCAGCCAAGCATAAACCCAGGCCACTTAAATATTGATGTAATCTCGTTGTTGCTGTAGTGTGGCAGCTCCACTGCCACACTACAGAAAACTTGCTAAGCCTGGTGGTTGGGGCTTTTAATACAAAAACACAATGTTTTTGAATTAAAAGATGTGAAGTTGACAGGATGTAAAAAAATTTCTGGGTAATTTTATGTTACAGAAATACATTGCAAATGAAATGCTATTTAAACCCACATATATAGAGTTTTAAAAACAACAAATAAAAAAAATTTACAATTAAAATTAACATAAATTATTAATCCAAAATTTGTTTATTGAGAATATCAATGATCCTAACTTTGATTTAATGGTTTCAGAATACATTATACAAGATTTTAAGGATTCTGTAAAAGTTCAATCTTCATAGTTAGTTTTGTTACCACAATCTGATATTGAGTTAATCTTTGAGTTTAAGCTCTGTTTTAGCATTTACTGTAAGGACATTTTGAACTTAATAGCACCTTTAAAACAGAGCACTGTTCAGCGTACAAGCAGTCCCCGGATTGATAAGGAAATTGTGACCTTGAGGAGACTATGCCGGAAAACTGAACCGTTTATGGAAACGTACTGATCTGGTGGCCCACAGGTACCACCTTAAAGACTTAATCAGCTCCTTACATGAGATGCTCAAGAATGCAAGAGCCAGTTATTTTGCTAATCTCATCAAATCAAAAGGGTGAAATCCAAAAATTTTATTTGACACAATTAAGAACATTGTTTCTCCACTGTGTTCATCTCAAAGTGCTTTTACTCATGCCGATTGTAATCGCTTTTTATTTTTTATGAACAAAGTTGCTAACATCAGAGCAAGTATCATGCCTTCACTTCCCCACTGTCTGGACCCTTGTCCTCTGACCGTAGAGACATGGTCCTCTTTTACCCCAGTGTCCATTAATGACATCACTGATCTTTTGATGCATATGACACTGTCATCCAGTCCATTGGATGTTTTCCCAACATCTCTTTTTAAAGATATTTTTAACTGCATCGGTCCAAGTGTAGTAAGCTTGATAAATTTGTCTCTTTGTTCTGGATCTGTACCCCAATGTTTTAAAAGTGCTGCTGTCTGTTCTCGGTTAAAAAGCCTAACCTGGATTCCTCTGTGCCTGAAAACGACAGACCTATCTCTAAACTTCTTTTTATGTCGAAGAGCCTTGAAAAGGTTGTAGCACATCAACTGACTTCTTTTCTAGAGCAAAATGATCTTATGGACATTTTTCAGTCTGGTTTTCGCAGATTGCATTCCACAGAAACAGCATTATTAAAAGTTTCTAGTGATGTATTGATGGCAGCTGATTCTGGAAACTACACTGTGTTTGTTGTACTGGACTTGACTTCAGCGCTGTGGATCACACTGTTCTTATCAACAGACTAAGAGATCTTTTTGGTATTTCTGGAACTGTTTTAAATTGGTTTATTTCTTATTTATCTGAAAGGTCTTTTATTGTGTTTATGAATCATGTTCATTCTGATGTTGCTCAGCTGTCCTGTGGGGTGCCCCAAGGTTCAGTTTTGGGCCCACTCCTCTTTTTATTGTCTATACGCCCAATAGGTTTTATTTTAAATCGCTACAGTAATGTCTCTTACCATGTGTATGCTGACAATATTCAAAAATACTGTTTGTTCCGATCTTCTGAATTTCATAAATTGACTGAACTCAGTAATTGCCTGTCCATCCATCCATTTTCTTCTGCTTCATCCGGGGTCGGGTCGCAGGGGCAGCAGCTTCAAAAGGGAGGCCCAGACTTCCCTCTCCCCAGCCACTTCTTCCAGCTCCTCTTGGGGGAACCCCATGGCGTTCCCAGGCCAGCTGAGAAACATAGTCCCTCCAGCGTGTACTGGGTCTTCCCCGGGGCCTCCTCCCGGTGGGATGTGCCCGGAACACCTCACCAGGGGGGATGCGTCCAGGAGGCATCCTGACCAGATGCCCGAGCCACCTCAACTGACTCCTCTCAACGTGAAGGAGCAGCGGCTGTACTCTGAGTCCCTCCTGGGTGACTGAGCTTCTCACCCTATCTCTAAGGGAGAGTCCAGCCACCCTGCGGAGAAAACCCATTTCGGCCGCTTGTATCCATGATCTCGTTCATTTGGTCATTTGGGTCATGACCCAAAGACATTTGGGTCATGACCATTTGGGTCATTTGGGTCATGACCAAAAGAACGGGTGGGAACGTAGATCGACCAGTAAATCGAGAACTTCACTTTTTGACTCGGCTCTCTCTTCACCACTACGGACCGGTATCATGGGTCCTAAGTTATGGAATGACTTGCCTTTGCAGGTTAGAGAAGCCCCTTCACTGTCCACTTTTAAAGATTGTCTTAAAACCCATCTATTTTACTTGGCTTTCAACTCCAGAGGGATCTAGTTTTAAATTGTATGTTTGTTTTTAAATTGTAAGAGTTGTCTTTTTTTTTTATTATGTTGTGTTTTAATGTCAGCACTTTGTATCAACTGTGGTTGTTTTAAAGTGCTTTGTAGATAAAGTTGGTATGGTTATGGTACAGCGCCCGCTTTACGGCAGATGCTGCACCAATCCGCCTGTTGATCTCCCTCTCCCTTCTTCCCTCATTCGTGAACAAGATCCCAAGATACTTAAACTCCTCCACTTGGGGCAGGACACCCCCCTGACCAGGAGAAGGCATTCTACCCTTTTCCGGCTCAAGACCATGGCCTCGGATTTGGAGGCACTGATCCTCATCCCGGCTGCTTCACACTCGGCTGCAAACCGCTCCAGCGAGAGCTGCAGATCACGACTTGATGAAGCCAATAGGACCACATCATCCGCAAAAAGCTGAGATGCAATCCTAAGGCCACCAAAACGGATCCCCTCAACACCTCGGCTGCACCTAGAAATTCTGTCCATGAAAGTAATTAACAAAATCGGTGACAAAGGGGAGTCCTGGCGGAGTCCAACTCTCACCGGAAACGAGCCTGACTTACTGCTGGCAATGCGGACCAGACTCTGACACCGGTCATACAGGGACCTGACAGCCCGTATCAAAGGGCCTGGTACCCCATACTCCCAGAGAACCCCCCCACAGGGCCCGAGGGACACAGTCGAACACCTTCTCTAAGTCCACAAAACACATGTAGACCGGTTGGGCTGGGTCCAACCGGTTGGGCGGGGTCCTGGAGGGTTCATGGGAACCCTCCAGGACCCCGCTGAGGGTGTAGAGCTGGTCCAGTGTTCCACAACCAGGACGAAAACCACACTGCTCTTCCTGAATCCGAGGTTCAACTATCCGACGGACCCTCCTCTCCAGAACCCCTGAGTAGACCTTGCCAGGGAGGCTTAAGAGTGTGACCCCCCTGTAATTGGAGCACACCCTCCGGTCCCCCTTTTTGAACAGGGGGACCACCACCCAAGTCTGCCAATCCAGGGGAACTGCCCCTGATGTCCATGTGATATTGCAGAGTCGCGTCAGCCAACACAATCCTGCAACATCCAGAGCTTTAAGGAACTCCGGGTGGATCTCATCAACCCCCGGGGCCCTGCCACCGAGGAGCTTTTTAACCACCTCGGCGACCTCATCCTCAGAGATTGGAGAGTTCGACCCAGAGTCCCCAGGCTCAGCTTCCTCAATGGGATGTCGGTGGGTTTGAGGAGGTCTTCGAAGTATTTCGCCCACCGGCCCATAAAGTCCTGAGTCGAGGTCAGCAGCAGACCATCCCCACTATAAACAGTGTTGGTGCTGTACTGCTTCCCCCTCCTGAGATGTCGGATGGTGGACCACAATCGCCTCGAAGCCGTGTGGAAGTCTTTCTCCATGGCCTCTCCAAACTCCTCCCACGCCCGAGTTTTTGCCTCAGCAACCACCCAAACTGCATACCGCTTCCCCTGCCGGTACCCATCAGCTGCTTCTGGAGTCCCACAGGCCAAAAAGGCCCGATAGGACTCCTTCTTCCTGACGGCATCTCTCACTGAAGGTGTCCACCAATGGGTTCGAGGATTGCCGCCGCGAAAGGCACTGACAACCTTTCAGCTGCAGCTCCGATAAGCCGCCTCGACAATGGAGGCATGGAAAATGGTCCACTCAGACTCAATGTCCCCCACGTCCCCCGGGACGTGTTCAAAGTTCTGCCGGAGATGGGAGTTAAAGCTCCGTTGTCTCACAGGGATTCTGCCAGACGTTCCCAGCAGACTCTCACAACACATTTAGGCCTGCCAGGTCTGACCGGCATCCTCCCCCACCACCGGAGCCAACTCACCACCAGGTAATTGCCTGTCTGACATTAAAATTCGGCTGAATGACAACCACCAGAAGTTAAATGCAAATAAGACTGAGACACTTATCGTTGCTCCTGATGATAAAATTGCGGAAATCAGGAAGCATCTTGGGTTTTTAAACTCTTCGAATATAGTTTCCGAAATCTGGGTGTTCTCTTCGACAGTTCTTTGTCTTTGGACAATCATTGCAAACTGTTAGTTTGCAATTGTTTTTACCATTTAAGGAATATTTAGAAGTTTTGAGCTATTTTATCACAGAAGGAATTAGAAATTATTGTCTATGCTTTTATTTCTTCTTGTTTAGACTACTGTAACGGCCTTTTAGTGGGTCTAAGTAAATCATCCATGACTTGCCTTCATCTATGCAAAATGCTGCAGCCAGACTTTTAACTAAAACCCACAGAACAGATCACATAACTCCTGTTCTGGTCTCTCTGCATTGGCTCCCCAGTGTATTTTAGGACTCATTTTAAAATTTTGGTTTTAACATTTAAGACACTCCATGGTGAGGCTCCCCAGTATATATTGGAACTTTTGAAGTCTCTCTGTCCGTCTCGGACTCTGAGGTCTTCTAATCAGATGCTGCTGACGGTAGCAAGAACTCATTTTAAAACCAGTGGTGATAGAGCATTTCAGGTGGTGGTCCCGAGGCTCTGGAACGCTCTACCTCTATCAATGTGCTGCTCCGAGTCAACTGATTCATTCAAAAGTCTCGAGACTTATTTCTTCAGACTGACGTTTGGTTAACTTTGTTCACTGATTTTAGATTATTTTATTATTGACGTTTCCATTTTTGTTTTAAATTATATATTTATCCGGTTTAAAACCTTATATAAATTAAGTTTACTTACTTACTTACTTCACAAATGTCTCCGTAAACTTCAATCATCACTGATTGCTTTTTAGGCCGGCCAGTTAAGCTACCCACTTCTCCCAGAATTTCTTTGTACAAAGTACAAAGCTCAAGAATGTACTTTACATTCTTGAAGATGTAAAGTAGCTGTAAAGAGCGCTTGTATTGTTACTATCTGATTTTGGGAGGCAGTGTCTCCTTCCTTCTCCGTCTCTAGGAATCCAATATTCTTTGTGTTAATGACTCTGACTGGACATGGAGACAGGAAGGAAAATAATACACAGGCCTGCTGGTGTGGCTCCTCACAAGAGGAGGCACCCTCTTTGTCTCAGACTCATAATCTGCTGGTTAGTTTCCAGCAGTTTTACCACACACATCTGCGCACAGGCTGCATAATGGCTGTGTGTGAGTGAGTGTCCAGGGGGATCAGTTCTCATCCAGATTCCAGATTTACATGACAAAAATCTTGATGTTAGGAATTAACCTTTCAAGTACAGATTTTGTGTACTTCTAAAGTGTACTGTTCCACCCACACCACTGGATGGAACGGGCTGAAACTGATCTCGGTATTTTAGGGCTTTTACATGATAGATAAATATTGAATTCATCCGGTTTAAAACCTGTTATGCTCCTCTTAATTGCATTACACCATTTAATTGGCTTTAATCTACAAAAGAAAATACCCAAAAGGTTAGGGTGTTACCTGGAGTAAATACCTGAAATGTTGCTCTGATTCTTTCCACTACTTTTCAGTGCAAAGTTCCTAAGGCTGGTTGTAACTGGTATAATGGAGAAGCACTGTTGTGATGATGTGCTGAAGGCGGAGTGTCACAGCAGGAGCTTTTAAAGCTACATTATGTCATTTTTATTAAAAAAATTTATTTATTTATTTTTTACATATTTGTTAATAATCTTGTGAACAACCTTCATAGTTGGATTGTTTTGTTGCCACAATCTAGCCCAGGGGTGGGCATCTCCAGGCCTCGAGGGCCGGTCTCCTGCAACTTTTAGATGCATCTCCTCTTCAACACACCTGAGTCAAATAATGAGGTTGTTGGCAGGACTCTGGAGAACTTGACTGCACTGAGGAGGTGATTCAGCTGTTTGATTCAAGTGTGTTGGACCAGGGAGACATCGAAGAGTTGCAGGACACCGGCCCTCGAGGACCAGGATTGCCCACCCCTGATCTAGCCCGCCTAAACTGGTGACTATTGGAGACATTTCAGCTGTTAATATATCACCACGTCTGAAATCTGCACTTGGCAGACAGTGGACAACAGACTGGTGAAGCAGAGTGCGAGGAACATCAGTCAAACGGAAATGTGGTCCCCGAATACAGAAGGGGGAGAAGCGAAAGGGTGCATTGGCCCAGCCGTATCCACCAATTTCGGACCACTGAAGCGGACATTTCTAGACTATGCACGCTTACTGGATAAAGTGGATTTGTTACATCTGAGACTATTTCTACAGAGATGAAGTGTGCTGTTCTTTGTCTAACAGAAACCTGGCTAAACAAAAACATGCTGGACTCAGCCTTCCAGATCATCAATATTCAGTTATTCTGAGCGGACCGCCACCAACGTTCGGGGAAAACACTATATCAGGAGGACACTATATCAGGGGTTGTGTTAATGGAATATTTTCTGTATTTTTCAGTGTTTTTTTTTTTTTTTTAAAGGGTAAAAAAATATTTAAGCCAACCAGTCATTTGACAGGTTATAATTCACACCCAGACATTATAGACTGCCCATGTGATTCTGTAATTTTAGGTCACAGAGGCAACTAAAATCAGTCAGCAAAAAAAATCCTATCTGAATATTATTTCATGGACACTGAGCTGAATGTGTCTTGGGTTTTTGTCATTTTTCAGGGACTCAATTTAGTATCCTTAAATTGACTGGCATGATGCCTGGAGTACCGCATCCTTTCTCATTCTGGAGCTGCTTTCTGGTGGCGGCAAAGAGCGCTGCAAGTGTATTTATACAGGTGAGCGGATAGACTGAACACTGTGGGCAGCTATTTTGTAGTTTATGTTTAACGTAAGTGTAGCTTTACGGACGAACCGGAAAATAAATTTTGTTTCATCTCGGTCTCAACAAATGGGTGGCGGAGCGCATCGTCACGGTACATAGCTGGTAGATGCGTTTCTGTGTGTGATGAACAAAGGTGTCAAATCCTGTCGCTAACATGGACATAAAAGCTATAAATGGCTGGGAGAGTTCATCTATTAAATTGGCTGAAGATGAATACATAAACTAAAAGCTGGATTATAGACACGCTTTATAAGCGTGTTTGTGACCTTGCCTCTGTTATTAAATTGAATAGAATTTCAGACTTTTGTATAACTTTTCTACCAAGTTACCTTAGAAAGTGAGCTATTATTGTTACAGATTAAGAAAAATAATTGTTAGGCATGCGCAAATATGAAAAATTGGACTGATGTTGTTATCCAATAGTAATTCTGCTGTTAGATTTACCCATATTTTATTTTCAATTTTTTTTTATCCGGTTACATGATTAATTGTAGAATAATTGATAAAATACTTGATTACTAAAATATTCATTTACAACAGCTATACTGCACTTTTATAACTGAAGGTTACATAATTTATTGTGCTTCAAAATATTTGCTGAAAATTGATATATTAAAATGTTCTCATCCTTGCAATAATATTTTCAGCCTATGTAACATAACTGCATTGACCTTCATAATGGTTGCGTCCTGCGCCCTTTGTGTTGGTGCTGCTCAACATATCGACTGTCCTCTCACAACACTAAGCTCAGCATTTTACAAAGTGTGTGCACTGTTTTGATGCAGAGGCTCAGTTATGGTATGTGCTGCAAATGTTGACATCACTTTCTCACACAACCCTCATGCAACCCCAGAGAGCCACAACAAAACGTTACACCTGGTGCAACGCTGATACTGAAAGAAAAACAGACACATTTGGAAAAATTCCCAAGGTTGGCAGAAGTGGTTGAATGCATCTCCTTTTGAAACCATACCTAGGTAAAGACATTTAGAAATATCAGCCTAATAAGCTGATATTGTATAATGTGCATTTGTCAAACATGATGATTCAAACTTTTTTGAGACATGTTTGATCTCTCAAACATGTTGTCCCCATTATGTTTTATTTATAAATTTGCTGCACGCAATTTGCGTACAATATAGCATAAAGTTACAGTTAGTATTTATGCTATATTGTACGCAAATTGCGTGCAGTTACAGTTAGTATTCATCAAATGAACACCATCTTTTGACCAATCTCTTAAACTCATTGATTTCTCTAAGATTAACTGATTTCTGCATACAAAAAGTGGAAGCCACATTCAAAAATGAAACTTGACTTGTTGACCCTTGGATCCATTGACATAAAAAAAAAATGTAGCAAATATAACATGGTTTATTAATGTGTGATGTGGAATCAGTTTTTGTGCGTGAAGTATCATCTTCCTGAAAATAAGTCATTTTTTTTTGTCCAAACTGATTTAAATGGGGGTTCAAGGATTCAAGGATTTTTTATTGTCATATCACCTTGGGAGTTTGTGGTACGAAATTTGTACTGAGGTTCCGGATAAAGAAATCCACTACCCAAAAAATAAATAAATAAATAAATAAATCTTTAGAAATGTCAACGAATATCCTAATAGATATTTCTTAATATTTTAAGGTTGCCTTTTTTATTTATAGTTCATGTGCCTTTGCTATATAGTTCTAGCAAAGATACATTTAGGTTAGGATATGCAGTTTAAAATAGTTGTAGTTGTAATTATAATTGTGATTTGATAACTGTAACAGATGTCTGCATTCCCAGTTCTGACATTCACCCTACGTTGTGGACACTTTGACAGACAGGTTTTGTCTGTTTCGTTCACCGCGCTACTCTGAGCCTGTGGTGTATGAGCAAACAACTTTATGTTTAGAAATGTTCTGCTATTCTTCAGCCATCTGTTTGACATCGATGGTACTAAAATTGACTTCCTTTGAGAGAACTCACCGCATCATGGAAAACTGGCAGCCTGTAAACATGGGTATGTAAACAATACCCATGTTTACAGGCTGCCACATGGCCTGATGTATACACATGTTGCCCATGGAGCAGTAGGCACCAACAAACTTATTCATCTGTAACATGAAAGCATTCATGGTGGGCCCTGTTTCTAATCATTGACAGAATGGCCATGTTAAGAGGAGACGTTCAGCAGCTGATAGGAGCAAAGTTATCATATACGCTCACTGCTGACGGCCTTTTTGGAGCATTCACAACGTAATTAATCAGCAAATTGGATGAAGACGGAAACTGTAATTACCGCATTTGTATTTAATGCTCTAGGCCAGGGATCAGCAACCTTTTCCATTTAAAGAGTAATTTTTTTCCCTATTTGAACTGGAGCAGCAGATAGCAGACTCTTGTACTAGGCAGTGCTGCTAATACTTGTAGCAATTCTGTTGGTGTTTTGCAGTATGAGAGACAGAATGTTACATTATGTATTTCTTGTATTTGCTAGTAACTCCTAAAAAAACAAAACACTTTTTCTGAATACATTTTTCTCAGTTTGCACAGTTTTGCCAATTTTTCTCAAATTTTAATAAACGTATGACATTTCTGAAGGGACATGATTTCTCAAACTGTTGTTTAACTCAAAATGTATTTTAATTTAAAAGGTAAATAGCACAACTTGGCTAATTTGCAGTTAAAGAAAAGCTTGCGATGGTGATTTCATCGGTAAATTTTGGGATGATTTTCAGTCGTGATAAACCAATATCTGTTTCTCATTTGTGCCTCCAAGCTTCTAACCTTCAAATACCAGGCCACTGTCATCCATGTCGCGTGTGGGCTGTGTGAGACTCCAGCCAACAGTTTCTGTATTAAACTCATAATCTGAGCAAGAGTTATGGAACTGTAATTGATGGACTGCGCTTAATTGATGGTCCTACCACCTCTCTGCTTTGACCACTTATTACTGCCTATCAGTAGAGCTCTTCTAGTCTGTTTGCAGATTTATGTTGCTCAGCAACAAAAGTGCTCTCTGTTTGGAGGTGCCTCACTCATCACCTCTTTCTTTTTCAGGTCAGAGGCAAATAGTAATTTGATCCAATCTAAAAACAATCATCTGTATAGTGTGTGGACAGCTTTGTCTCCATCAACAGGACTGAAGCAGCAGTGAATCTAGCTCTGGGAGAGTATCTGTGCAGTAAAAGAATAATGCGCCGAGTGTTGAGAGGTTTTCCAAATAATAGACGTTTGAGACTGTGGACATGTGATCAGTCCACCCAGTCTGACAGCTGGGCAGGGGAGGTGGCGGAACAGCAATTTGAGAACCTTCATCTGCAGTACCTTGACTCAAAACATGCAACAGTGTAATGTATTCTTCATATCAACCGCTGTGGAGGGGACCGCTCTGTAAAAACATTAACACCTGCTAAACAGTAAGTCAGAGATGGCATAATGGAAGAAATTATTAAAAGATGTTTCAGTTTTTCAAAATAATCTGAATTTAAATTGTTACACTTTGAACTGCACTTTTAGAAAACTAAAAGCACACAGTTTCCCTCCTTGTCTCCCTCCCTCCTTCTCCAGCAATGTTTGGTTGTGGAGAGGGGTACATCATGAACAGACTGCTAGCTCACAATATATGATAGTAATTATATATTATCATATCAATCGGTTCTTCTTTCTTTGAAACATTCTGTTCCATGTTTGAAAGCATCTTACTCCAGCTGTTCTAGTGATATAACTACTAAGCATTTTCTCTACTTGATGCCTTAAGCCTCATGGTGTTAAACCAAGTTTGCAATCATGCTGAGCTTTGGTTGTCACCCTTTGTTACTTTGGCCAATCAGACACACTTCCTCAACAATGTTGTCCACAGTCTTCTCTGTGTAGCGTATTTAACAGTTAAAATGGTGTTTAAATCTCTTTCATGTATATTCATCTTTGGTCGGAGACCGCAGCGCAGATGGAAAAAAAAGCCAAAAAAATGTAAAATCTCAGCTTTTCTAACAACTGACAAAAATGATATGACGATGCAGTTGACCTGTATTTTAAGCATCCTTAATTAAAATCAGGCCAAAAAGGGAAGTTTTCAGGTTGCATAATGACGTCAGCTACATGAACTGCCCTCAGTCTTTGTCCAGCTGTTTTCAGAAAGTTGAACCAAAAGCAAATTGGTGCAAAGTCATT
Organism: Poecilia mexicana; assembly: GCF_051168715.1. Classification (NCBI taxonomy): domain Eukaryota; kingdom Metazoa; phylum Chordata; class Actinopteri; order Cyprinodontiformes; family Poeciliidae; genus Poecilia; species Poecilia mexicana. The sequence continues at coordinate 151,107 of NW_028263381.1, forward strand.
TTACTAGTTTTGTTTGAAATGGCTGTATAGTCACCGGTGTTAAGTAGGACTGTGCGATATCACATAAACCAGGGGTGCCCAAACTTTTTGAGAGCAAGATCTACTTTCTCTCACCAGCCGCCTGAGCTCTACCTCATGACACAAAGACATAAAAATTGCAAATTAAACTCGGATTGACTTATTGTATATGTAAATATACATCAGTTATAGCAGAAATAATAAAGTGACAGAAAACCTAACGCAGTTTGTTCCTCAGTGAGATTCTGACACTGGGATCAGGTTAGGTATACATTTGTCCAAGGGGGTCTTTGCGGACTTCAGAGGTCCAGATACAAATACAGTAGAATGTGAAGCTTCTGCAGGCTGTGTGAACATTACTCTAAATCCTTATTTATGGTGAGAAGTCAACATAAATAAGGAAAGTACCTTTCAGTTTCTGCTGGTGAATAAGGTCACAGATGGTCTACCTTCATTACTGCTGAAGCAACAAAATATGGTTTCAGTGATGGTGACCAACATCCAGCTATTAGGAGTAGTGTACATTTGGAAATATCTGAATAAGGATTTAGTAAGTAAATTCACTTTAGTTAAATAGCTGTTTTCTTGTCTTATGTGATGGATGTGCCCAAACACAAAGTAAATTTATGTACAGATATGTCAACAGGTATCGACACGACAGAGGTATAATAAATAATGGGAAACATGAAAACATTAACACAAAACTGAAGTTTTCCGTTTGCCAGCATGCAGTCCCAGCATTAAGACATGAACGATCTTGCCATTATTTGGTGCAGGCCAAAGCTATTTTAACCATATTGAAGCACTGCTATCGCAGGTGGCTTTCGCTGACTGCCTTCACCTGACGATAAATAAAGAGCAGATGAACCACAGCACTGCAAAATAATTGTATAATTATGCTGCAGGGTGTATAAAAGTGGGGGCTGGTTCATTTCCTATAACTATAACCCAGCTTTCCACCAGCATTTAAATGCACCACTTATGCAAGAATCTGAGGCTGTCTGAAGCGTGAAATGAGTCTCAAAAATCCTCTGCACTTGTAACCTGATCTGTGCGAAAATGCAGTTTTGTCTGTGTGTATCAGGCAACTCGTGTGTACTTATTTAATATTTGCAGGTGTAGAAGGTTTGGATCCGTAATTATCAGATTTGTGAGACTGAAGTTAAAAAATTTGTGTGTAGAAATCTAACGTTTGTAGAAATTTTTATTGTGTGTGTGTACTTTGATTTTGTATTCATAATTTCTTCATATTTGCATATGCATTTGACCACAGATTTACATGTACCCGGAGCTATGCACACATTTCCTTTTTACTGTTTACAAATCATATTTCACAAAATTACACACCATCATACCTAATTTGTCGTTTTCCTCCCGAGTATTGCGCTAATACCGCTGGAGGATTAAGAGACTTGGTCCATTGTACTCGGCGAACTTTGCCCCACGCACTTATAAAGCGGGGGTTGCATTGTTCCAGCATGCGTTTTTACCCCTCGCTTCCCCACTGTCTGACCTGTCACAGTAAGACTACGTGAGGTTAAACCTGAACCAGGTCCGGATAATTGATGTTCTTTGCACCTGCCTTTTTAATGAGCTCTTCTAGCGCTCCCCACCATGCTGCTTCCCGCTTGCTCTGTTTTGACACCAACTGATTACCTCAACATGCATTACCTTGGTTGGCCGGTAGATTGTAGGCCAAATTTCTATCATTTCTACGGTATACCGTGCACTCCTAGTGTGACAGCTGCATACCCGTCCCGTCATGCACACGCGGAGGCCAGTTGGTTGTATTTTATGCCATTTACTGGAACTGAAATGAATGGTCAACAACACACTAATAGCGCAGTGAACTTCCCCAATTGTCCACTAGTCACTCTGTGTACTTTAACAAAATTCCAAGGTAGCCTTTGAACATAACCATCAGCACTACTCAGAAGAGAACCAGATTTGATGGCTTACCACAGCAGAGCGCTGAACAGCGTGTGGAATTTCCGGTTTCCCCTCTTATTTATAAGCAACCAGTAGGGGGCGCCAAAAACCACCCATCACAGGACGATTATGAAATATGTTTAGCAAGAATTTCATCTGTATATCCAATACCCGTTACACAACGTGGTTAGACTAGCAGCACAGATTAGCAGACAAGTATGTGTTTGAATTAATCTGCAAATGATTAACTGTCTGAAGCCACTTAAAGGAACATAGGTTTGTGGAGTTCTCCATAGATATGGGATTTCTAGGTATTCATCTTTCATGTATTAGTATTTTTTAACAACCGCAGTAAACGCCGTAGATTGCCGTAATGTAAATGCCTCGGCCTCTCTGTACCTTGCTGCTCTGTGGCTGCTTAGCTTTAGTACTAGAACTCTTAAGCTTCAACACACTGTTCTCACTCTTGTTCTCTGTAAACATGTCCCAAGTTGGCTTAAAGGCTGTTTTCCTGCTCCTTTAGTTTTGTAACTTGTGTCACTCATTAGCTGGAGCTTTTATAGAGTTCTTTTACAACATGGTTTCAATTACTTTGGGATTACAAATAAATGAGATTGCAGATGATTAAAATGAAATGGCAGAGTGTTTCATTGTTTATTAGCTGTAAACCACAAGCAATTCTCTTTAATTTCCTGCTTTGTCCCTGGTGCCTGAGCAGACTTACTGTCTTTTGGACGATTTCCAACATGACTTGTGAAAGTAATTTATTTTCCACTAGACCACTAGTTCACATTGCTAATATTTTTCATCCATGCCAAATAGTGTAGAAGACTGACTGTTCCCCATGGTAAAGCTACAGAGCCTGCAATTTCTCTTACCATAACTGCAGCTGAAATAATTTGCTATATAATCTGATAGTAAGATTGCCAAATAAATGAATTGTGAAGTTGACATCCTTAAGTCCATACAATCTAATCATATAAAATCATTGTATAAGTTAAAATATTAACTAAAACATAAATAATTTTATCTCTTATGAATACATAACAAGCTTTCAGTTGGTTAGGATGGGGGGGATGATGAACAGTATTTAAATTGTTGTGCAGCAGTTTGTTGCACATACAGATATGTGTTTGCGTTCATATGCTAACATAAATGTATACATGCATGTACATACACATAAGAGTGAAAGTCCTACTGTGCTAGTGCAAATGTGCTTATTTGTTTTCAGCTGTGTAGCTGACTGCAATAGACGTTAGATATTCACTGTGTTCACCAGATAGAAACTATTCTTATGTTGGAGTTTTTGTTCTTCATGCTCTGTAGCACCAACTTGAGGGTAAAACTCTACCCTATGACCTGGATGTGTTGGGTCATTTTGCTGGTCCTAGACCTGTATAAGTCATAAATGGATGGAACGTCAATCCTGATGATCGTCAGATAATTGTTTGTTGCAATTTGGATATGTCCCTATTTTGTGACTGATTCAAAGCAGTGATGTGCAGTGAGGTTCATAGCTGGTGAGGCACTGACTTAATCATAATCAGATTTACAAATATAGACCCCCTGCATGTTGTCGTTTACATATGGAAATTTCAAGGATACGGACAATGCTGGAGGGCAAAAAGACTATTCTTTTACATACCATCCATAACTGTGCTGACGCGGTAGAATGATTCCATTAACTCAAAGAAACTTGGAAATGTAGGTATTATTAATTTAGTGCTATGCTCTACAGTAAAAGGAAAAACCGTTGAAATACAACTAAACACCACTTCTTTCTCGTCCTCTGTATTGGCCAAGCTACACACAGACTTTTTGGTATTGCAACTGCCGTTTTTGGTATTTGCTATAGCACCCCCTGCCATGAGGCAAGATGACTGCCTACCTCACGTCGAATCTGTTCTCAGCCGTTTTTGATCAGCACACGAAACACGTTACACACACACAATTGATGACAAAAAACACTGTACATTATATAAATGAGCTAAATTATGGAAAATCAATTCATATATTCAATGTTTTTTAACCATTTTATTGGTGACGTGCAGATAGGAGGAACACGCTCCCATTGAATGGCAGCCAGCACAGTTAGCAAGAGGTTGCACAATCCAAGGTGAGGCTGAGCTCCCTGCTGCCTCACCAGCTGCGCTTCCGAGCATTTTAATAGGAAATTGCGAAACTTCAGCAATTGTGAAGAAAAAATAATCAAAATTGGTTAAGCGCAATGAAAAATACTTTATAGTACAAACCACAGGGTAAAAATAGCAATAAATGTTCTTGTATATTATTTTTCCATGATGATAGGTTAGGCTCTGCCTCCACCTGTCATTCACACAGACTATAGCAAGTTTTGCTGCAGGTGGCTCTGACTGGAACTAAAACATTCAGGATGCATGTTTTCCTCGAGGACCGACTTTGGGTCTAAGTGGATGAAGCGTAGACCCAAGTTTACTGCATCCTCTGGCGACCTGTTGACCAGAAAACTAAATTCTAGGGTGCCTGTGATGTCTTTCAAATGTTTCAGCACTTGGCAATCAAATGTTTTCATGACCACAGACATCAGGGCAATTAACCTGTAGGCGTTTAGTCCTGTGATGGTCTGTTTCTTGGAGTCTTTTGTTGGTGTATTTTCTGTGAATGTCAGACTTTTTGTAGATGCATTATTGAGAAATTAAGTTGCATTTACCACCTATTTGGTTGCCCTCTTGAACCCCGTGTTGCAATTAATTTTTTAAGTTTTGGGAAGGTAGTGGAAAGATTTTGGTGCATGAGTGCCACTGTCTCGAAACGTGTGCAAATCTTCAACTGTCAATGGGTGACAGGCAAGTCAGTCACAGGGCAGTGCAGCAACCCACAGAACACACTACCATGCTCACTCACGCACACACACCTGCGTGCGCGCACACACGCACACATACACTCCTAAGAACATTAGCCTTAACTCTTTTGACATTAGATGTCTGTCTGTCAATTTAAAAAAATCAAACCAAATATCCAATCATTTCTGTACTTGCCACTTTTTTTGTTTGTCTTGACTGAAGCAAACCAGACTTTAAACTTTAAAAATGAAGAATGAACCATACTGCCCCAGTACTATTATGCACAACTACTTAGTGCTGAATAATTAGTTAAAACCAGAAATTTTGTATTGCTATGGGCAGCATCTGGCCCATCCTTAAAGATCTTAGAAAGTTCATTTTTAATCTTATATTGGGGAGGGGAGGGGTCTTCTAAAATATAATTAAATTGCAGTACATCAATTACTCTGAGAATTTGGACAAATTTGAGTTTTTCAGCAGATAGAGGGATCATTTTCTATTCCACATTCTGTCTGTTGCTATTCTAAGCTCTTGCACACACACAATTTTCTTTTCTTTTTCCTTTAGCTTCATATATAAAAGCTGAATTATAGCAACAGGAAATTTTACCTAATTGCGGTACACCTTTGCACCTTTGAGGTATGCAGTGTATGAAACGGTGTGTGTGCTAAGTACTTAATTTTGACTTTAGCCATCCATGTGAAGTCTGTGAGAGGCTCTTTACATTATCATCCTAGCTGATTCAATTACAAATGGAGGATTCTCTAGTATTACTGTTACTTTAATTTACCCCCAAAGGTTTTATGAGGGGAGGAGAATGAGCATACTCCCTAAAACTCCTCCCCTTGGCAGCAATTCTCTGCTGCAGAGTTAAGTGTCAGCACAGTCTCTCCATTTAGACCTTCTTATGCTGTATTTCATGGTGGTAATCCATTGTCAAACAAAATAACTATTTATTGGATTACTTGAGTTTTACTTTTATTGTATTTTTTTTTAAGAATACCATAGTATTACTCTATGTTAGCAGGATTGTTATTTGCAGCACACAAAAAGCTGGAGGGCATGAACACATTAGTGCTAATCAATAGCAGCTGCTTGATGAAATGGCAAAATGTAAGAATGTTGAAAAAGCCAAGGTCATCCATGCCAAATACTCTGTTGTTGAAACACCACTCTGAAGCAAATTTTTTGCTAAGAAAGCAAATTATGAACGTGATCTTTAGTCATTGTGTGGTAACTGATGCACATAATGTCTAATATTTATGTCCACTCCATTCAAATACTGCCAAGTTAGTCCTAACCTTTATTTTGTTGTTTAACAACTACTTCCCGACTTGGGAATACATATTTAAATACATATTGGTGAAAAAATGTAGTTTGCCACCAATAACATTGCAGATATTGTCATTTGTATCTCTACGTCTAAATCTCATCATCCATCAGATGGATGATGTGTAAGTAAATATTTACACATTTCCCCATTTTCTGGATATTTTTATCAGACAGCCTTCTAAAACTCATAATATAGTCCTCTTAAGCGGAGAAGATGGAGTAGGAGCTTCACTAACTTAACTAATTATTGTACTTACACATTGATAAATGCTCCCCTCTTCTCCACCCTCCCAAGACACATTTTCTTCTGACAGAACCTTTTTGCTTTTAGCTTCGGTAACAAAACAATGGACTGTTCCAACTTCAGCTTAAATCTGTCATGCTCGTTGGGGCTTTGGTACTGGCAAACTCATTGATGTCACTTTGTGAGCTTGAAATGCTCCTGGAACCAAAGCCATCTAATGTACGTAATAAGGTTGGACAACTGGACGAATATATCGATCAGCGACAGTAGAGTGAACCTTTCAATGGGGAACTTTCCTGCCGCACCTCCTACTGGGCTTAGGGAAACCCTGTACAAGAAACTCTGTACAATTATTTTATTTTGTTGAGTAATGTGACAATATTTGTTGTTCTCAGGAGCCGTTTGAGGATGGCTTTCCTAATGGTGATGAGCTGTCGCCGGCTGAAGAGGCTGCTGCTAAAGAGGCAGCAGAGCCCAAAGGAGTGGTCAAGTTTGGCTGGATTAAGGGGGTTCTGGTAAGTCACTTTAAAAATTCTGGTTTGATTCTCTTGTATCTCTTGTATCAAACCAGATTTTTTTTGTTTATAATTGATCTGCTGATCTTATCTCGTAGAAAAGATCACTGGATAAATAACATAAGCGTATTTAGTTGCCTAGTTTTTCTGTTGTGATTAATCAAATTGTAATGATGTTATAATAATATGTTATAATAATACGGTTGCAGAAACATAAAATGTTTCTGCAAGAAACATTTTATGTTTCTTGCAGAAACGGTTGCAGAAACATAAAAATGTTTCTGCAACCGTAGTCAATTCATTGGTAGACCAGGGCTGATGCTGGTTTAATTAAACTAGAACCAGATTGTTCTTCCTCAGAAAGTAGTATTATGAGGTGGCTTCAAGTTAGTTTTCTATGATGTCTCTTCCAGGAAGCATTTGAGACTCTGTTGTTTTTCTTTTCTCTATAGCTCCCAACCCAGAAAAAGGTTATACGTAGATGGTTACAAAAACTGTTAAAATTTCAGATAATTTATCCTGTTATTTGTTATGACTAGGGGTGCACTGATTGCAGTTTTCTGGCTAATTGCCGATTACCAATCTTATTAAAGGCCTAACCTGCTTTTCCAGTTTTAGCCGATACCAATTTTTTTGGGTCAGATTTGTTTTGTTGCTCAATATAGCAAGAAAGTTGCTGAATTGGCAATAGTGGGGTGACTATTGTTAACTGTAAACACATAACCCGGCCTATCAGTCAAGCATTTCTCATTTGAGAGTAGAGGACAGTGATTGATTTTTAAATCTTTGCCGAAGTAGATAAGATCAGCAGATAAGATCGGCTTCACATGTAAAAACTGACTAAACGTTTTTAGGTAACACTTTATTTGACGGGGTGTGCATAAGACTGACATGACGAGGTCAAACATGAAATAACACCTGTCATGAACATGAAGGAGTCTTTATGAATGTTGCCATGACGTCATTCGGTAAATAATGACACTTTTAATGCAAAGTTGCTTTAAAAGTTGCCTTGAAAGTCCATTAAAAGTGCCAACTTTCCATTAAAATGTCATTATTTACAAATTAATGCAAAGTTGGGACTTTTAATGGACTTTCAAGGCAACTTTTAAAGCAACTTTGCATTAAAAGTGTCATTATTTACCGAATGACACTTCATGACAACTGTCATAGGCGTTCATAAAGACTCCATGACAGGCGCTATGTCATGTTTATGACAGTGTCATGTCAGTCTTATGCAAACCCTGTCAAATAAAGTGTTACCAGTTTTTACATCTCCCAAAATTAAGGAAATCAGCTGGCCAATAAATCGGTGCACCCCTAGTTCTGATATGCTGACAGCTTCAGTATCCGGACACCAGAGATGATATTCCACTGTAACTTTCATGGCTCCTCATAGGTGAATTCACAATATTTGTGTTAAATAGAAGCAGTGCTATAGATTTACTTTGAGGCAATCCCTAAAACACATTGCTTCCTTCTGTGACATTATTAAACATTTTAAAAAATTAGCCAAGTAATAGAAACAGATGTTTTTCATTTCTCTGTATGTGAAGGTGCTAGATCAGTGGTTCTTAACCTTTTTTCAGGTACCGAACCGACCAGTTTAATATGCGCATTCACTCAACCCTTCTGTAGTGATAAAATATTATTTTTTTCCCCAAATTCAAAACATGGATCGCTAAGTCTTCTTAAAAGGTAGAGTCTCTGAGAACAGTTCTTCAAAACATAGTCAGTGCTTTCAGCAAAGTTAAGCTGACTGTTCAGGAACGACCCAAGGTATTTATAATTTGCCACAGTTTCAACAGGTTGGCCATCGAGAGAAACTGGAACCACTTTAAGGTCTTGTTTAGATCATTTAATTAAGCTCTACATTCTTAATAGAATCAAAAACTAATAAATAACAAAGATTTTGTGGTATTCTGATTTAGTAATGTAATTATATTAGTTGTGTTGCCACCCCCACGGCACTAGAGGCAGTAGCAACCCCGAAAAGATGCGACTAAGGAACAGATTTAGAAGTACACCGAAAGCTACAGAATTTGGTAAAAACTGTGAGCTTTGCTTAAGTAATTAAAGACACAAGTTCAAATCCATGCTGAGAGTGGAACTCCTTCAATCAGTGCTCCTCCGCAGCACTGATTGGCTAAGCAATGTAACGTGATCCTCTGCAGCAAGTGATGGTAAAGCAGGGCGCGTCATCACGACTTTACACAAGTGTGTCTTTACCTCCGGGGCAGAGGCTCCGCTGAACCCCTGAGACCGACTCATCGAACCACTGGGGTTCGATCGAACCCAGGTGAAGAACCACTGTGCTAGATTGATATGTCCAATACTTTTTTTATGTAGTGACATGGGTTCTGTGTTCCAGAGATGAATGTTTTTGTGCTAAATCTGTAAATCAGCCATAGAAAAAAGAGCAAGTGACTGCAAAGATGATGTTAAAACTGGGAAGACATATCTTTTACCTACTTGGGCAGGAAGGCCACTCAGAGGAGAAGAAGCCATGACTCACTCATCTTTGGAGCCATTTCTTTTTGGTCTGAGACTAAAATTAAAATGTTTGGACAAAATTGCCATTGTTATGAAACTTTGAAAGACTGGCTACAAGACCGGAAACACAGTCCAAACTGTGAAATACGGGATGGCACGGTATTGTATTATTGCAGAAGAGACAGACTTAATAGACATCATGAGTAAAGAACATTAAGTAAAAATATTATAAGAAAGTCTCAAAACACCAGCGAGTCTTTCAAATGGACAATAACCCCAAATTATGTCAAAAGCAGGTAAAAGTCCATGTGAGCTGAGCTAGAAGCTAAGATTTTATCTCCACTGTCGCTATGCATGCTCAATCTGAGGGATGGCTGTAAAGTCAATGACACAATGCAAACGATTGTCACCAGTGCTCATCCAGTAGGAGTGAATGACTCAATGCAATTTTCTGGGTTTCCTTTGACAAAAATACTTTTTTAAACTGATGCTAATAATGAACTGAATGCACTGTTTGATAACTAGAATAGAATAGAATTTAATAGAATACACTTTCGTCATCCCAAAAGGGAAATTGCTTATTTCCTGACAAGCTACAATTTGGGACTTCTGTATGATTGAATTTAAAAGACTTATTGTGAATTGGTGCAATATAAATAACTTGAACCGTATTAAAAACTGTGTGTAAGTGAAGAGGCCTTCAGCCAGTTCATTCAGTAGGATTAACAACAACATCAGGTATTCCTTTCCTCTATCTTATCTCTTCTTCTACCCTCCACAATCAGTACTATTCTCGTACACCACCTAGTGGTAGACACAACAATATGTTACTGCATAAATCTAGTGGAAGTCTTTCAAAGTCTGGCATTTTGAGCAACAAGAAGTTGCTGAAAGAAGTTAACTTCCAGGGTTTCCCCGAGAAAACCTGCTAAGCCTGGTGGTGGGGGTGACGAGGTGGTCCACCAGCGGTCCACCGTTATTTTTATTTTTTTGTATTGAAAGATGTTAAGGTGACAGGAAATTTAAAAATATCACTCGGTAATTATACGTTATGGGAAAACATCGCCAGTGAAACACTACTTAAATCCACAATTAGTCTTAAAAACAACAAATAAAATAGACAATTAAAATGAATATCAATTATTTGCACTTTTGTTTAATCCAAATTATCAGCAACTCAATCAGGCCCCCAGGGATTCAAGGGCCCCATAAATGCTAATATTTTAACACAGACCACTGATACATGAATGTAACACTTGTTTATTGAGATCATCAATGCTGCTAAATTTGATTCAATTTACAAATCAATTTTCAATTTGATTCAAATTACATAAATTAAAAGATTTTAAATTGTTTAACATTTAAATGTAAGATTTTAAGGAGCTGGCAAGTTTACTTTGTAAAAGTTCAAAGAACAATATTCATAGTTGAATTGCTTTGTTACCCTAGCTACAATCGAGAGACAGCAGGCGCAAATCGTGACACCGCACCTACTAATGGCACTTCTGGTGGCAGGTGTCATTATGCGCCACAAGTGCTGCTGTTTTCGGGGCTAGCTGCCAGTGTTGTCACTGACTTCGGCTGACCTCGGCACCTCGTACTGGCACTTCCGCTGACACCTGCCATTAGTGCCACTGTTTTCGGGGCTAGCTGCCAGTGTTGTCACTGACTTCGGCTGACCTCGGCACCTCGTACTGGCACTTCCGCTGACACCTGCCATTAGTGCCACTGTTTTTGGGGCTAGCGGTCAGGGTTGTCACCAATGTTCCCTCTAATTTTTCATGTGTCTGGGCATACACATAAGCACCCTGAGCACACTGAGGACCACTGTGAGCAACATCAGATGTGCACGCTGTAACCACACACATCACAGCCGTTCAAAATCATAGCAAGTTACATGGCTTATTAAAAGAATCAAATCACAGCAGCAATTTTTGTTTAATTAGTTTACTTTTAATATAAACGATTTGGCCCACTTAAAATGAAAGACAAAAATCTTGTTGGTGTTCATGAGATGTGTAGTATGTTATGTTATGTGTGTTATGAGAGTATAAGAGTCCTGCTTTGTGACGCTTGAGGTAGTCCAACTTCCATTCAGTCCACACTTTTTCCCGCTGAAAGCTCACTTGGTACTTTGGCTTCGCTGCATGTCTTGCAGAGTAGACCTTTCTCACTCGAAAAAGAAAAAATCTCACCCAGTTTCACCGCTTGTTCTTTTATTTGCACATACTCAGACAGCCATTCCATCCTAAAAGAACCGCATTTCTTTTTTACTTTGTCTTGGTGAGCGGATGTGTCGCTGCCCGTTCGTTTCGCCATGATAAGGTGTTGCGTTTCTTAACTCCACCGCACTGTTGTTAGCAAGCTAACCTGCACGGCACGTATGGGCAGGACACATAGAGCTACCAACGCTATGATTGGCTGCATGAAGCCAATCATAGCGTTGAAAGACAACTCCTGCACTGAATGCATGTCAGATGGGACCTCTTCTGCGACAGCTGATGATAGCTACCACTAGGTACCTACCACTACAACTGACACTAGGTTGCCATGGTATGTCAGTGCTGACAAGCTCATGTCAGTTCCAGGTTATAATTATTTTCATACAATGACCTTAATATAATGCTATTGATTATTAAACCGGGTAAGTTCACTAATATTGACTTATTTTAATATTGGTGACAGTGGCAACATGAGATATTGACAATTCCAGAGTGACATTATGTTAAGCATGGTTCCATGACAGTTCACAGGATGTCATAAGTTATAGTGGCTGCCTGGTCTATTAGATAATAGACCAGGCAGCCACTATAACTTTCAGTGTTTTTTTTTTTTTAAGATAATGCAATTTAAAAAAAAAAACCACGTTATTTTCCAAAAATGCCTGTTAACCAGTTTTAAAGAGTTATTACTTGTTATTATTTAATAAATTTAATCTCTGCTATTTTTCAGTATTTGTCAAGTTCATTACAGATTTGTGTGGCATACATGAAGGTTGCTTCTCCATGTTTGTTTCTGGTTCTGTTCATTGTCTTCAAAGTTTTCTTATTCAAAGATGAGAGAATGATTAAAATCTGAGCTACAAAATGCATTTCAATAGCATTTTCAAGGCAGCAGGAGGACTTTCACTTTCAAATTAAACCACCTTCAAATTTTTACACTAATATTGAATATTGATAAGTCACAACACAAAGTACGTACACCTCAAAAACTTTGATAATGTGTGAATCCTAAGCAGCATTAAGAACAAGATTGTTACATATTTTTGGAAATAAAAATTACTTTGGGTTATACTTAAGATGCAAATGCTTTTCTCAAAGAAAATTGTGGTGTTTACATATTATTTTATTTGGCAAATATGTTTCAACATTTTTTAAAGTTTGTCACAAAGTATATGCATAGAAATTTATTTATTAGCCATTGTATGTTAATACTTTAAACAGCAATAACATAATTTGTTTTCAATAGCCAAGAATTAAAATATTTGTGTATTATAAAATCCCTCTCTGAAATCATTTGAAGTCTTCTATAAAATTCATGTTTAGTCAACGTGTGAATTTACTACATCAGGATCAAATAACTTATTATTCCTCCATGAGAAATTATAATCATTACGCTTAAAAATTATTTTTCAAACTTTATTAATTTCTACAATATACGTTTTACACAACTACTACGTATTTCCATCTTGGCGAAAGCCTGGCAACCCAACGGGGTTCAACAGGTTCCACTGTAATAGTGACAGTGGTAGATTCAATTACTTTGGCCATCTTCCTTCAGTTAAATTAAGTCAAAAATATTCAAGGTGTTAAACGGATAATTAACCAATACAATTACCATTGAAATAAAAATGTATAAACAGGCAATATAAGTAACACGTTTTCCAAAAACTGGCATTGCCATCCCCCAAAACATTGGCACCAGTTGTGACAGCTCTGAAACATCCTGGACACCTAACGGCAGCTCTAGTGGAAGCCAGACTCAGCTGTTGCAAAGGTGCCGAAGCCAATGGCATCCCTGATACCTGTTGTGTATTCGATTAATTCAAAGACGAAAGGAGTCGGCTGGATTATTCAGATGAACTTTAGTGAATAAATAGGATGAACGAATCATACATAATGATATACGAAAAAGTGTAGGAATTCAGCTAACGTAAGTCTTTCTGCGAAAAACAACTCTTATTATATTCTTTCTTCTTCATCTGTCTTCAAGTTCTTCTTCTACTAGTTATAAAGCATCATGGGATATGTAGTCCATTTTCCGAAGTGTTACGTAAGCTAACACTTAGCCGTAAGTGTTAGCTTACGTAAAAGTGTTAGCTGTAAGCTAACACTTACGGCTAGCCCCGAAAACAGTGGCATACTGGCAGGTGTCAGCGGAAGTGCCAGTAGGAGTTGCCGAGGTCAGCCGAAGGCAGTGACAACACTGACCGGTATCCCCAAAAACAGTGGCACTAATGGCAGGTGTCAGAGGAAGTGCCAGTACGAAGTGCCGAGGTCAGCCGAGGTCAGCCGAAGTCAGTGGCAACACTGACAGCTAGACCCAAAAACAGTGGCACTTGTGGCGCATAATGACACCTGCCACCGGAAGTGCCATTAGTAGGTCCGGTGTCACGATTTGCGCTCGGCCCTGCTGCTACAATGTGATGCTGTGAGTTTAATCTTTAAGTTTGAGCTCTGTTTTTCACAAATACAACTTAGTAAATTGTAATTATAACTGATTGCTTTTAAGGTTGGCCAATTAATCTACTCCCAACACATCTGTTAGAGGTGCTGATGTTTTTAGCAACAAAAGGGGCTCCTAAATCAAATTCTGCTCAAGGCCTCATACAGCCTTGGACCGGCCCTGCATGATGAGGTAATCTGCTGCACTACACAGAGATGCGCAACAAACGGGAGATTTAACTCAATGCTGCTAATGTGGCTTTAGTAACTCTTTCATTTCGTGTCTGTTGAGTTTATAATAAGAGTCACAGAAACTATTCTGGTTGGTTGAGTTTATGGGACGAGTTCTCAGATCTCCGCGCAGTCGCGCACATTAACTCCAACTAAGTGGACAAAGCATTTGATACGGTTTGATGCATTGTGTAACTGGAAAAATAATACTAAAAATAATACTACAATAATATAAAATCAGTGTGATGCGTTACAGACAGGAGAGCGCGAAAGCTCCTCACCAGGCTGAACCTGCATGATCAGGTTAGTGCTAGTTCATTAACTAATACACCGGCCAACCGGGAACACATAGATAAACTTTATCAGCACAGGCAGAGCCGGGCGCTGGCAGCGTGTTGAGATGGAAAAGCCGCACAAAATTCTTTGTTCACAAATATAAATCATTCTCACCGCTCGGTCAATGCACCTCTGAAAGCACGACAAGTTATTCCTGCAGCTCACATAGAGCTGCGCAACCAGAGCTAACCAGAGTGGTGTTTAAAGTCCTACCTTGATCAAAAACTCTAGAAAGAATCGTAATTCCTCACAGGGGGTTGATGTAAATATCCATACAGCTCAGCCTGTGTCCAGTTTGAGTGAAAGACGCACGGGATCCACGCTGAGGTAAAGGCAACGCGCAGAGGCAACGCGCAGAGGCAACGCGCAGAGGCAACGCGCAGAGGCAACGCGCAGAGGCGCCAGCGGTGTGATTGGTCTGCAATGCATAAACTAAAAACCTATCTTCTATAAACATATCTTTTAGGAATAAATCTGCTCCGCCAGTGAAGCGCTCAGAGCAACAGAGACACTTGCAATCCGGCTTAAAAAAGAAAAAGAAAAAAAGTGTTTTTTTATTATTATTTTCCTAAAAACATACACAAGAAAGGTTTAGCCTGGCGGTAGCGCTAGTAAAGGATGGCGGCCGCCAGGACTATGATACACTGGGGGAAACCCTGACTTCCAAAAACTTTGCCAGTCTTTGAGTGTAACAAATGATTTTCTCTGCAGGTACGCTGCATGTTGAACATTTGGGGAGTCATGCTCTTTATCCGCATGACATGGATTGTTGGCCAGGCTGGAATTGGTAAGCTGCCAACTCATGTTCAGTACCAAACAGTTCCAGTAATAAGGAAAAAACACTGGTGTAAGCTTTGTTTATTTATTTGGTTGCATAAAATGGAGAACTTATGTTTAGTGTGTATGTGTGTGTTCGTTTGTAATACCTTGTGGGGATCATTTTTCTGACACATACTACGTTGTGGGGACCCACTGGTAGTGGAAAGGGGAAACACTATTTTTGGGTCAAGGATTAGATTTAGATCAAAGGTGTGAATTGAGTTTTGGCTAGGGTTAAGGTTAGGTATGTAATGGGTAGGGTTAGTATAAAGATAAGGTTCAGGCTGTAGAAATGAATGGAAGTCAATGGAAAATCCCCACAAAGATAGCCACGCAAGTGTGTGTGCGTGTGTGTGTGTGTGTGTGTGCAATCTGATGTAACAGCTCTTGGCTTACTGGATGAAAAAGTTGTTGCAATGTCACTTGTTCTTTTTCAGAAACAGGAAGTCACCTGTTTACAGCATGACAGTCCTGCACTGCTGAATGAAAAGCATCTGTTGGGACATACACACACAGTTTAGTGTAGTAAAGAAGAGCATATTTAATGTTAAAGGGAACCACGATTAGTTATAAAAAAATAGACCTTATTTGGGAAATATTTATCTTGGATGTAAAAACAATACAGTAATAATACTGTAGGATATTTAGTTTTTAGAAATTTTAAGAAAATATTTTCACAGAAATGTCGCCATGTTGTTCAAGCTGCAATGCATTCTGGGTAAATGACGTGTAATGGTCCAATTGCCTGGCTCCTCCAAGCAAAACTGTGATGAGTAAGGTTATTAAGCCTTTTTAATGTGAACCGGACTTGTGCGAATTTCTGTTCCCCTGTAAAAATCTGTTCCCCCTGTGTCAGGAGCGCGTAGTGTAGCCAGAAAGGCGGATCCGGCGGATCTGACCATTTTCATGACGCTTCTGATCGATTTCTCGGTAAAAAAGAACTTTTATAATCATGTCAAGTTTGTCACATTCATTTTAATCGGCAGTTGTTTTAAAAAGAAGCAATAACAAAATTGTAAAATAAATAAAAGAGGTCTTGTGTGGAGATCTTCTTACACCGTTTGTGTTATTTTAAACGCCTCGAGAATTGGTCTTTTTCCAACTTTTGTCACTTAAACCCGTTTAATCCCAATTTTTTTTTCCAGTGTTACACGTAGGAAGTAAAGAGGTCTGGTCATGTGACCTTTCACACTATATACATGAAATTGATATTGCTTAGAGTAGACACTATTATTTGACTTAAAAACTTCAATTAGTTGCTAAAAATCAAATAATTCTTAGAGGTTCAGAAGTTAGAAAAAATGTCTGACAACAATTGTTGCCGGTGGGATTAAACGGGTAAGCCTGACAAATAAGTCAGTCACCAAACACAGGTTTCCAACATCTAGTGTGTATTTAGAATGTTTCATTGCTGATATTAGAGGATGGAAACTGGATAATAGCAGGGCACCAAAAATTAAGACATCCTGAAAAGAAGAGAGTGTAGACATACTGGTAAATCTCATTCTAATGTAAAATATGACAGATTACTGGATTAAGGAAATTTCTAGTATACCACTTGCCGTCGCACATAACAATTTTTGAGAATTTGAAAAAAGTTGCTCTTTATTTCCCAAAGTTATGGGGGGAGGAGAAGAGAGAATGGATATTTCAGATTATTTGAAATAATCTGTTTCCCCTCCATGAAATGGAAACAAATCCTTCATTGAGTTTAATCTTCCTTTCACAGCAAATTATGTAAATATGGTAACATTTGCTCTTTATTTGACAAAGTTATGAGGGGGAAACCAAATATTTTAGCCACCTGAAATAATTCGTTCCCCCTTCATAACATGGGAACAAATTAATTTACCAGCAAGTCTTTAACTGTGTTTATTCTTCTCTTCATCAACAACAAATCCTGTAATTTTGGCAACATTTGCTTCTTAGTTGCCAAAGTTAAAGGAGGGGAACCATATATTTTAGCCACCTGAAATAATCCGTTCCCCCTCTATAACATTTGAACAAATTAATTTACCAGCAAGTCTTTAACTGAGTTTATTCCTGTAAGTTTGAAAACATTTGCTCATTATATTTGCCAGAGTTATTAAGGGGGAACCATATATTTTAGCAGCCTGAAATAATCTGTTCCCCCTACAAAGAATAGGTTATTTCAGACAGCTAAAATATTTGGTTCCCCCATAATAACTATGATAATAACACCAATGTCTCCAAACTTACAGGATGGGAAGAATAAACACAGGTAAAATGTGCTGGTAAGTCAATTTGTTCCCATGTTATGTAGGGGGAACAAATCATTTCAGGTGGGTAAAATAATTGGTTCCCCCCAAATAACTGGCAAATATTGATTAAATATTGCCACATTTACAGGATTTGTTGTTCATGAAAAGAAGATTAAACAGCGAAGGACTTGTGGGTAAAATAGTTTTTCCCATGTTATAGGGTGGTAACGGAATATTTCAGGGAGCTAAAATAGCTAAAATATATGGTTCCCCCTTATAATTAATTTGTTCTCATATTATGGAAGGGGAACGGATTATTTCAGTCAGCTAAAATAAATAGTTTCCCTTTTATAACTTTGGCAAATAGAGCAAATGCTACCAAATCAACAGGATTTGTTGTTGATGAAGAGAGGAATAAGCACAGTTAGACTTGTTGGTAAATTAATTTGTTCCCATGTAATAGAGGTGGAAACAGATTTCAGGTGGCTAAAATATTTGGTTCCCCCCTCATAACTCTGACAAATAAAGAGCAAATGTTTTCAAACTTACACGATTTATTGTTGATGATGAAAGGAATAAACACAGTTAAAGACTTATAGATTAATTTGTTTCCATTTTATGGAGGGGAAACAGATTATTTCAGGCAGCTGAAATATCCATTCTCTTCTCCTCCCCCCATAACTTTTGGAAATAAAGAGCATCTGTTTTCAAATTCTCAAAAAGTGTTATGTGTGATAGCATGTAGTATACTAGAAATTTCCTTAATACAGTAGTCTGTCATATTTTACATTAGAATGAGATTTACCAGTATGTCTACACTCTCTTCTTTTCAGGATGTCTTAATTTTTGGTGCCCTGCTATCATCCAGTTTCCTTCCTCTTATATCGGCAATGAAACATTCTAAATACACACTACCTGGTGGAAAACTGTGTTTGGTGACTGACTTTTATTTGTCAGGCTTAAGTGACAAAAGTTGGAAAAAGAATGATTCTCTATGCGTTTAAAATAACACAAAACAGCGTAAGAAGATCTCCACACAAGACCTCGTTTATTTATTTATTATACAATTTTATTATTGCTTCTTTTTAAAACGGCTGCCGATTAAAATGAATGTTACAACCTTGATATGATTATATAAGTTCTTTTTTTTTTTCTTTTTTTTACCAAGAAATCGATCAGAAGCGCCGTGAAAATGGTCAGATCTGCCGAATCCACCTCTCTGGCTGCAATGCGCACTCCCGATGCAGGGGAAACTGATTTTCGCAGGGGATCAGAATTTCGCACAAGACCGGTATTTAGCTCCATTAGCATTTCCAGTTGTGATGGCTCTATTAGTGCTGCTTGTCTTTGATGTTTCTATCAGCGCCTGTAGCACTGTGTCCAGTTGGCATCAGCTGTGCTGTGTAGAGTCTGGTGTGGTGGTAACAGCGACACCGGACGTTGTTACCACCAACACTGAACCTCCATGGGTCCGGTCAGATCGGTGATGGCAGTATCACAGGCAGTATAGTGTGTGTGTGTGTGTATATATGTGTGTGTGTACACACACACATATATACATGTTGTGTGTTTTCCTGATGTTGTAGTCACTTTGTATACCAAGTGACTACAACATCAGGAAAAAGGAGCAGGAGAAACTGGAGAAATACCAGGGCCTCAGAGAGGAACTGGAAAAGGCCTGGAAGGTGAAGACCACAGTGGTGCCTGTGGTCATCGGGGCCCTCGGGGCAGTCACCCCCAAGTTGGAGCAGTGGCTACAACAGATCCCAGGAACAACATCAGACATCTCAGTCCAGAAATGTGCAGTTCTAGGCACAGCCAAGATACTGGAGGAACCCTCAAGCTCCCAGGCCTCTGGTAGAGGACCTGAGCTCAGAGGATGAAAGAGACCACCCTCGGAGGGTGAGAAGGGGATTTTTAAATATATATATATATATATATATATATATATATAAAATCTCAAAGACCATCCAGCTCTTCTTGTCTCAGCATGGCAGCACAACATTTATTTTTAGCTCGAGAAGGGTCCAGATTAGGACCTTTGTTGTGTTCCACTACTGCTCTCGCACTGCACTCTCCTTTCTTTCATGTGGGAAATTATCCAGATTTGCCTCAATTTTTTTTATCACAGCCTGTGTCACAGTGTGGCATTATCTAAAATTGCACCAGTCAAACGCAATATGATAAACAACTAATCCGGTAAAGTTAGCCTTCCTGTGTTTACTCTGTAGACTCCAGTACAAAATGGACCAAAACACGTCATCAACCCATCGGTGAAAAAATGGCGACCTCCATGGGTGAAAAATACAACAAAAGATGTACATTGTGAAGCAATTATGAGTTTTGGCATATTACAAGGAGCAATTTTTTTGGTAATATAAAAATTGCAAAATATTTAGTCCAACGTGTTCAATTAGCCTTGGATCCTTTTAAAGGGGTTAAATGGACAAACAAGTGTAAACTATTTTTTTTTTTTAAAGATATTTTACATTTTCAGATTACAGTTCTGGTCTAAGGGGGGCTGTGTAAGTTTAGGACCCAAAATTCTCAAAGCTAGACTCAGAAATTTTAACCTTGTTTGTCTGCTGGCAGAAATGAGGGCAAATCACTTTTCCCCTTGTTGCCTGAAAAAAAGGTAACAATGGTTATTTTTTCAGTTTTATAATAAGCTAACTTGGATGGATTCACTGACCTGTTTGGATTCAGGATATTCATTAGTCCTTCCTTTAGCCTAAGGGTGGAAGCAGGTCAGTTGGTGCCTTAAACCCTATATTGGATGCACAATGCTAAAGGGCACAGAGACAGGGCAGATTGCTGGACTCCACCTTTGAACAGTTTTATCGGTGTTGAACAGAAAAGGTTCAATAAGGGACTTTTTGTATGCACGTATGATATTGGTGATGTGTGTTGTCTGCATGTGAGCAGGACCAGATTTTACCACTGGTGTTAGAGAGCTGGTCTCCTGCATATATAGGAAACATTCTGGCTAAGTTACAGACCACTGGCATGTGGTATAGTCATCAATAGTCTGTTCAGAAGCCTACAGCCATCACACTAGCCCACAATCTGGGATTTTCCACTGTGATGTGAAAAATAACCTCTAAGTAACTACAGAGGGGTTTGATTGTGGGGAAGTGTTGTTAACACTTCATACAACCCCTGGCAAAAAGTATGGAATCACCAGTGTTGGATGAGCAGTCATTCAGACATTTCATGCTGTAAAACAAACTCGGATCAAAAACATGATACAATATTAAGGTCATTCCAAAGTGCAACTTGTTGGCTTTCAGGAACACTCAAAGAAATGAAGAGAAAACATTGTGGAAGTCAGTGAATGATACTTTTATTGACCAAACACAGGGAAATAAATATGGAATCACTCAATTCTGAGGAAAAAAGTATGGAATCACTCAAATTGGAGGTAGAAAAAAGGACACACCCAGTCTATTTCCTTTCCCTAAATGGACACCTGCCCCAGATTAGATGTGCCCGTTAGTGTGCAGATCAAAACACCTGCAGTCATGACACCTTGGAGGGCTGCTGGACGAAGTGGAGTGGCGAGAACCATGACTCCAACAAGAGAAATGTCCCTTGAAACAAAAGAGAGGATTGTGAAACTTCTTGAAGAAGGTAACCCTTCACGCATGGTTGCTAAAGATGTGGGCTGTTCACAGTCAGCTGTATCCAAGATATGGTCCAAACACAAACAGCATGGAATGGTTGTTAAAGCCAAGCGTACTGGTAGACCAAGAAAGACATTAAAGCGTCAAGACAAACAACTAAAGGTCATTTGTCTTGAAAACCAAAAAAGTACAACTAAACAGATGAAGCATAAATGGGAGGAAGCTGGAGTCAATGTATGTGACCGAACCGTAAGAAATCGCCTAAAGGAGGTGGGATTTCAATACAGGAAAGCTAAATGAAAACCAGCATTGACACCTAACCATAAAAGAACAAGATTCCGATGGGCTAAGGAGAGGCAATCATGGACTGTGGATGACTGGATGAAAGTTGTCTTCAGTGATGAGTCAAGAATCTGCATTGGACAAGGTGATGATGCTGGAACTTTTGTTTGGTGCCGTTCCAGTGAGATTTATGAAGAGGCCTGCCTGAAGAAAACAACCAAATTTCCACAGTCCTTGATGATATGGGGCTGCATGTCAGGCAAAGGCACTGGGGAGATGACTGTGGTTAATTCTTCTATCAATGCACAAGTTTACATTGACATTTTGGACAGTTTTCTCATCCCTTCAATTGAACAGATGTTTGGAGATGATGAAATAATTTTCCAAGATGACAATGCATCGTGCCATAGGGCAAAAACAGTGAAGGCATTCCTTGAAGAAAGACACATTCAGTCGATGTCATGGCCTGCAAATAGTCCAGATCTCAACCCAATAGAAAACCTGTGGTGGAGATTGAAAAAAATGTTCCACAAGAAGGCTCCAACCTGCAAAGCTGATCTGGCAACTGCTATCAAAGAGAGTAGGCACCAAATACTGTTTGTCCCTCATCAAGTCCATGCCTCAGAGACTAAAAGCTGTTATAAAAGCCAAAGATGGTGCAACTAAATACTAGTGATGTATTTTGAATGGTCTTTTGTTTATGTGTTTTTCATGATTCCATACTTTTTTCCTCAGAATTGAGTGATTCCATATTTATTTCCCTGTGTTTGGTCAATAAAAGTATCATTCACTGACTTCCACAATGTTTTCTCTTCATTTCTTTGAGTGTTCCTGAAAGCCAACAAGTTGCACTTTGGAACGACCTTAATATTGTGTCATGTTTTTGATCCGAGTTTGTTTTACAGCATGAAATGTCTGAATGACTGCTCATCCAACACTGGTGATTCCATACTTTTTGCCAGGGGTTGTAGAGCTCTGACTGAAATGACTAACATGATACATCTTTGTGTTTTATTTTGCAGCTCTGGCCTGTGTGATTGTTGGCATGGCAACTGTTGTGACAACCATCACTGGCCTCTCTACTTCTGCCATAGCCACCAATGGATTTGTTCGAGGAGGTATTTGTCGAGTCCCAGTCTGCCTCTAGATTAACCTGGATTTGTAACACCCATTTAAATTGGTTAAAATTGTTAATATAAAGGAATTCGAAAGTGAGTTGAGTCTATATTGATTCTTTATTCGCAGTGGTAAATGTGGTTTGGTGCTGGGTGGAATGGCAGGACTTTGTAAATCTGGAGAGAAACTCCCATCTGTTTGCTCCCTGATTAGTTGGTTGGTTCATGTTGGTTCAATGGCCCCATGGGATTACCCCCTATTTTAAATTTTTACTGGGGGTACCTGCATGGCGTCCTTATGCTCACTGCAGAGTGGGTTTGGACCATGCTTCTTGGAACTTCATGTACAATTGGAACCTGGTACAGGAGATATATATATATATATATGACACAGAGATGCAGACATCATACTTATAAAGTGGTGTTGCGGTACCCATCAGAAAACATCAGAAACCCAGTAAACCAGTTTACTATGCAGTCTCCAACGAGGCCTCTTTGTGATGTTAAGCTCTTTTAGGTCTTCTAAAAGGCAGGCTAAGGCAGGCAGCTGATGTACAGTATCTGTTCCAGTTTGGATCCTGGAACTGAAATAGCTCTGAGTTCCTCACGTGACTTTTCTTTTCTGTTTGTGTGGTCATGGCGTTCTCTCTAGTGGGCTGGGTGCTGATGCAATAGCGAAAGTGTTTGACGATCGCTTTCACATCATGGACTGGGACTAGTGGGAGCTTGTAAACCTGAGTTTCCCACAGAGCATAGCAAGTTTGGACCCAGACTCAGTCTGACCTTGATCCACATTAGGTAGAATACATTTTTCGATGCCATGTGATTGTGATCATTGATCATCTCTCTGATTTTGATCCATTTTATGATGTAGAACAGTATTGCAGCATGAAACCACAAACAAATAGTTATGAGTAGACCTGTCGCAATAAGCAATCAGTTATTTGCATAATAAGTTAAAATGAGCTCATTTGCATAATTTCTCTCTCTTTCTTCCAAAAACTGGATGACTTGAGTCTTCAGTCTCACCATGTTTTGATCTCCATGCAGGAGGAGCGTATTACTTGATTTCGAGGAGTTTGGGTCCAGAGTTTGGAGGCTCTATTGGCCTGATCTTTGCCTTTGCCAATGCAGTGGCTGTGGCCATGTATGTAGTCGGCTTTGCTGAAACTGTTGTGGAACTTCTCAAAGTAAGTCTTTTGATTTCCTATGTTGCTCATTGTAAAGATTTTTTTTGTGATGACTTATTAGCAGATTCAGTTTTAATGCGAGTCACCTACTGATCATTGCATTTTTGATTAACATCTCCTTGAAATGTCTGTCAGGGTGTGGATGCGCTCATGACTGATGACATCAATGACATCCGAATCATTGGCACCATTACAGTAATTGTTCTGTTGGGTATCTCTGTGGCAGGAATGGAATGGGAGGCTAAGGTATACCTGTCAGCTGACACCAACAGTATAGAAACACAAAGTTTCTGGAAAACTTTCATATCTCTCTGTAACCCTCTGATTTCCATAGAATTCAAGAAATAACAATTCAGTCATTTGTTTTCTTTAGGCCCAGATCTTCCTGCTTGTTGTCCTTGTCACAGCTATTGTGAACTACTTTATCGGATCCTTCATTTCTGTGGAATTAAAGAAACCTTCAGGCTTCTTTGGATATGATGGTATGATCAGCCTGTGATTCTAAGTTCTTTTTTTTTTCTTTTTAACCAAACTTTAATTTTTCATATTCCAGATATTTACAGTGGTTAATAGCAGCAATTACAATTGCTCCTTGCACTTCTTTTTTAATTTCAGCTGAAATCATGTGGGAGAACATGGGACCAGACTTTCGAGATGAGACGTTCTTTTCTGTCTTTGCCATCTTCTTCCCCGCAGCTACTGGGATTCTGGCTGGTGCTAACATTTCTGGAGACCTTGCTGTAAGTCAGCCGGTGAACACTTTAAGAAAGTGCATTTCAGAGTGCTCTACATGATAAAAACACAAAAATACAAAGGTATAAAAGACATCACAACAATTGAGAAAACGTCAAATGTCATTAATACACATCAAATATGTTAGTCAGTGTTTCATTTATTATGATTCAAAAGCAACTCTTAACAAGTGGCTTTTAGTCTTTATTTAAAGGAACTCAGTATTCCGGCTGTTTCGTTGTTTTCTGGAAGTTTATTCCGTATTTGTGGTGCGTAGAAGCTGAATGCTGCTTCTTCATGTTTGGTTCTGACTCTGATGCAGAGCAGAACCAGAAGACCTAAGAGGTATGGAAGGTTGATCCAACAGAAGCAGATTTTTAATGTACTGTGGTGCTAAGCTGTTCAGTGATTTATAAACTAACACTATTTTAAAGTCTATTGTTGTACTCTGGAACTGGGTGATATGCTCTAACTTCCTTGTTTTAGTGAGAACCCCAGCAGCAGTATTTTGAATCAGCTGCAGCTGGAGGATTGATTTTTATTTTAAATTTTTTAGCCAGACCTGTGAAGACACTGTTGCAGTAATCAATGTGACTAAAGATAGATGCACTTAAGGTACACATAGGTGTCAAAATGTCAGAACCCTACAACTGGGGGTGCACCGATTTATTGGCCAACAAATTTATATGCGGTGATTTCCTTAAGTTTGGGAAATTGGTGGTCGGCTGATACTTGCACGTGAATCCAATCTTATCTATCTCAACAAAGGTTTAAAAATCAACCACTGTCCTCTTCTGCTCTCTTCTACGAGTAAGGTTTGACTGATAGACCGGTCCACCAGGTCATGTCTGCACATTTGCAGTAAACGGTAGTCACCATACTGTTGATAATTTTCTTGATATACTGAGCAACATTTCAGACAAAAAAAATTGGTATCGACCAAAATTGGAATTGGCAGTTTCAGGTTTTTTAATGATTTGGTTGTCAGTGATTGGCCAAATAACTGCAATCACTGCACCCTACCTACAACCTTCTTGTTGATCCAACAAGAAGGTTGGTGGATCAACCTTCAGAGTTTTATTTCAACATTATTTTTAACCTCAGTCTAAAATAATTGTGTAATTAGCTATAAAACCTAATCATTAAAATTATTTAATCAAATTCCACTTTGCAGTTTGTTTTTTTAGGTGCTGTTTGGAATGAGTTTCTAAACAAAATGAGCAATTGTATAAACAATAATTTCAATATTGTTTGTCATCCATGAGCAAACAGATCTATTTCTGCTATAGCTGAGTCAATATTTGTAGGTTTTGTTGCATGTGTTTGTTGCAGGACCCACAGATGGCAATCCCCAAAGGAACACTACTTGCCATATTGATTACAGGCATTGTCTACTTGGGGGTCGCAGTTTCAACAGGTACACTCTGCTCTCCTGTTGGCAGTTTTCACCCCCTTTGTTTTGAGGATGCATCTTATGTGTGTCCTGCTTTTCTGACTTTAGGGTCTTGCATTGTGAGAGATGCCAGTGGAAATCTGAATGACACAATCACCACACAGTTCACTGCAAACTGCACTGGTGCTTCCTGCAAGTTTGGCTTTGATTTCTCTAGCTGCAAGAGCCAAAAAAACTGCCGCTATGGACTCCATTATGACTTCCAGGTATGAACCAGCATCAATAAAAGAACAATTTGTTAATGTTTTTTATTATGCTGAGAATTGGGTTAAACTCCAACCAAGCAATTCTTAAAGCACTATAATGTTTTCATTCTGTGTAAAAGGCCCAAATCAGAGAGACCTTAATACATACAGATACAAACAATGCTACCAAGTTGAACTTCCTGCTCTTTGTTCATGTGTGCTGGCAGGCCTATCCTCCTCCCTACTTGTTCAACTGGCCCACAGAACACTAACACTAACACTTCACAACAAACCCCCACACATGCTCTGCTTGGCTATATCATGTAAATTACTTCATATCCATTGGGTGCAACACTTGTGATTGAGGACCATGTTGTTGGGAGAGTTAAAGCATTAATTAAAATGGCAAATATATCGGATTATAAAATTACTACATATGGTCTATGGAAATAAGTAACACCGAAAAAAGGTTTTGAGGTTTTGTCATGCAAACTCCCTCAACCAACCCAGATTTTCCCTTGAATCTGGTTTCAGAATGAATGCACACAAAGTCACACTTGGCACATACAAATAGCTACATGAATTTGCCATGTATTTCCTAGATGGAAACATAAGAAAGTTGACTTTGTTTCTGTGTTGCTTTAGGTGATGAGCTTGGTTTCAGGTTTTTCTCCCATCATCTCAGCTGGAATCTTCTCTGCCACTCTGTCCTCTGCTCTGGCCTCTTTAGTGAGCGCGCCTAAAGTATTCCAAGTAAGAGTCAATCCATGCACCGGCATAACTAATACATTATACTACTGCCAAACTGTTTATCCCTGTGTACGTATTAGTTCTATGTTCTTTAAGATAAGAAATTACATAGCTTTTTTTTTTTTTTGCAGGCTTTATGTAAAGACAACATCTACCCTTATATTGGAATATTTGCCAAAGGATACGGGAAGAACAATGAGCCTCTCCGAGGCTACATCTTGACTTTCGGCATCGCTCTGGCTTTCATCCTAATCGGTACGCCACTCTCGTTGCTTACTTTTGCATTTTTCACACTAACTTGTACAGCTAAAGTTTATGGTAACCATATCTGAATAACAATAGCTTAAAAGCATAAAAAGCTCATCAGGGGATTTTATACTTTCAAACTGTTATCATATCTCACTGGCTTCTGAAATAGTTTTAAATTTCTTATGTTCATATCTTAAATTGCTAAAAAAAATTATCTAGGAGTTGCATTTTAATCCACATTAGGTTTTGGTTAACAAAGCCTATGTGGCTTTAATTTTAATAACAATAGTTCCAAAATATGACACATTTTTTTGTGTCATCAGCCTGGAATGTTATAATGCTCTTTCACCAGTCTGCACAGATGGTCGGTCTCTCATCAGCACGCAGCAGCCAGACTTCTCACCAGATCCAGTAAAAGTATTGGCATCACCCGGTGGACTGTCCTGCATCCTAGTGGATTTTAGAATTTGGCTTAAAAGTTGTTGGCCAAGTTCCTGATTATTTGTGTCAGGTTTTAACTAAACACACTGCTGTTCGTGGCTCCCAAACCTACATCTTCCGTTATATTTAGATGGACACTTGGGGGACCATCTGTGCAGGTCTGTTTTGCTGACTCTGAAGATGTTTTTAAAAAGTGTTTTCCCAGACTTGTTGCTTCTTAGGCTTGTTTTAACAACTTAACTGTGATTTATGTTGTACAGTGCTTTATGACTTTCCCCTCTAAAAAGAGGTTTTAACTTTTCTCTGGTATCCATTTTGTTTGAAAGTGTAGTATTTTTAACAACCCATCATACTATTGAGTAAGACAGTTGGAGAGGAAGTGGAAATAATCCTTTTTATAAGTTTCTGTTTCTTCTGTTTCCAGCTGAGTTAAACACAATTGCGCCAATTATCTCCAACTTTTTCCTGGCATCCTACGCCTTGATCAATTTCTCTGTGTTCCACGCATCTCTGGCCAACTCTCCGGGTAAGATCAAAGTGCAAAAAGTGAAAACCAGCATAAAAACATGTTAAGCTAAGAATGTTACACAATGTTAGGTTTTCTACACGTACTGTGATTGATTTAATTACATTGAATTAGTGATTTTAAATTAGAAGTTAAATTGTACTAAAATGTAAATGTGATGAAACATTATCAAGAATTAAAGCGAGTGACTAGAGTATCAACTGATCCTAAGCAGAAGCATGCATTCCTACTGTTGACTCGCAGCCTATAAGGACTGGTGGGGATGATGACCATTATTGTGGAGTTTTTCCAAAGATCTTAGCATGGTCTAATAGGGATGCTCCGTTCAGGTTTTTTGCTTCTGATTCCAATCATCCACGAGGCCGATCTCTGCCGATCACTGATCTTAAGCAGACATTCCGTGTCAGAGTTCAGTGCCAAATGGAGGTTGAGCGGTGCTACGTCTGTGGAATATTACTACCAGTAGCGATTAGGGCTGTATAAATTATATTGCTTCTACGATATTTATCGATTTTTTATTATTTTTTTTCCCTCCTTGGAAGATATTGATTTTTCATCCGCGAGTATTGATACGTTAAACCATAGGGATTATACGTCTTTTTAACATGTCTGATTTGTGACGGCGCAGCAGCAAGACTCTGCCTCCAAATGTTTCGCTTCCAACTTGTGCTTAAAGTGCACATTATAAACTACACACCAGTTTTTAAATTGTGTTAATAGACCAAGTAAAACCAGAGTTGTGCTAAATTAAGTAAACCGTATTTTTCCAAATGTCAGAGAAATGTCAAAAACCGGCTTTTCCAGTTATGCGACAGGGAATGAGCTTCCAAACGTAAAAAATGAAATGCAACATTAGATTCCTTTGTTTTTGGAAATCTCAAATCTTCAATAAATAACGATGGGCTGTGTTTTGTTGCTAAGAAACGAAGTAAAGTTGCGCAAGTAACTGTGAAAGAGAAGCAGAATGATGTAGCGGCGCGAATGGAGTAGCGGCAAATACAGTGAGATCATGAAATTAATGCAAAGTTTGGATATTGGAGCGACTGGTGGCATCCACTTCGTAATTTGTTTTTAGCTCAGTGGTTTCTGTTCTGTATATAAAGGATTACCTGAAGAATCAATGTGCAGCAGGTAGCGGCGCTCTGTTTTGAGCTAGAAGACGAAGAGGGGAAACCCGCAGCCGGAATCCATGGTGCTGTGAGGATTGCCATGATGACGATGGCAGATCGATCATTCTTATTGGCAACTGACGAACAGTATCAGAGACTGAGAGTACGATGAGATCCTGGTAGTCTGAGAGGCAGCTACTCGCCATTCCCCAGCCAGGGGAATGGCGACGCTGCGCAGCTGCAAGGAGTCGATCACTATGGGGTGAGGCAGAGCCACTTCCCCAGCAGCTAGTAGTAAACAGCTTATAGCCACGGCTAACTCTGGGAGTCAAGGTAGAAAAGCCTTATCCCCATAGTACAAAATACCTTTTTTTCACCCCTCCACCTCCTCTCCACAATTATAACATTTTTTGGCATCTTATTTTGACCTATGATGTTTTGTCAAAATTTGCAAAAACAAATGAGGAATTGCCTTCATTTTCATGCTGATGTTATAAAATTGTGTTGCTTGCAATATTTTTACATCAGTTTAATAAATGTACAGTATATATTGTCATTCTAAATTTTAAAAACCATTTGTTATGAATATTTGAGCGTTTCATAATGGAAAAAAAAATTACAATTTTTCCAAATTGGGTTTTGTTTTTCTTTGACTCAAAGTCCAAAATGCAGCCACAGTGTCCAAAAGAAAAACATAAATACAGTAATTTGCATATTGAGAGTCTACAGAGGCTGATAATCTCCCCACTCAGCTCCCGGATCACTGTTGAAACTTTGAGTTTTATGTCAAATCCACATGAATTAAATGACAGAAACAAATTTTCTCAACGCATCTTTGATTAATTTTGACCAGCTGTAGATTCTAAGTCTCTGTCCAATCAGAGTCGGGTATTGTGTAGTTGGTGCTTTTAATCAGTTTCCAGCTAATTAAATCCAAGTCTATGGAACTCAAAATGTCACCAAAATCACTCTGTCTCTCTAAAATCTTTCAGAAAATTGTAAAAGAGCATTGAATCGTATCGAATTGTATTGTTTGCCTAATATTGTGATATGTTTTGTAACATGAGATTATTGTATAATAATAATAATCTCACAATGCAATACAATATATGATATCCAAGTATATGGAACACAAAATGTCACCAAAATCACTCTGTCCCTCCAAAATCTTTCAGAAAATTGTAAAAGTGCATTGAATCGTATTGAATTGTATCGTTTGCCAAATATCGCGATATATGTCAACACAATTTTATAACATTAACATGAAAATGAAGGCAATTCCTCATTTGAGATTTGAGATTTCCAAAAACAAAGGAATCTAATATTGCGTTTTGTTTTTACGTTTGGAAGCTCATTCCCTGTCGCATAACTGGAAAAGCTAGTTTTTGACTGGGGGGGAGTGGGGAATCAATAAATATCGTAGAATCGATATAATTATACAGCCCAACCCCTGAGGTAATTTTCCACCGCAACAATCAAACTTCCCCATTCACTCAGTTCCACACAACAGAATTTGTTGACGTGTGCTTGCGCATTGTGAAGGAAAGAGGAGATGGCTGCACAGGCAGGCTGCGAAGTGAGATATAGGTTTGAAATGAAATTAATATACAATATGAAAACAAACACAATGTCAAATCACATTCCTGACCATAGCTCTGCTGTTATGTTTTTGTTTGTCTTTCCTAAAATAACTGCAGTTTTGAAATACATTTTTTGGAGTTGAACTGTTTAATTTATTTAAAATACGTTTTACTGCTGAGTAGATGGTATTTTATTAAGTTGTGCTCTTTCCTCCTTCTATATCAAATCCTGTGCAGACCAACAGGTACAGATTATTTATCCGTTTCTAATATCTGCAGCAGGTCATCTGGACCTAAATGGTACATGACTCATTTAGACAGAATGGTTTGTCCTGCATCTGGACCCACAAGCTGGAAACCCAGTTTTGTGTTCGGATCCCCCCCCCTTCCAACTCCATCTCCCTCTGGGAACCATAAACCTTTCATGGGAAAATGAGAGATTCCGGTGTACCGTTTATGTCCTTTGGTTTGTTGTTGACTCTTTCTGTAACAAACAGCAGTTATATGCCATCACTAAAGTCCGTCTAGCTTTGTGTTAAATGTTATCCTGTTAATAGCTGTTATAACCTTATAGTCCTGAGTCTAATAGCCTTCTAATTTTCATTGTTTAACCCAAGCATTTGTTGTCCATGCCCTTAACAGCTCTGTTTACTATTTTAGAGACCATGACCTTATATGGAGAACGGTGCCCCTTCTTCTTCTAATTCTAATTATTCTAATAGAATTTGCCCCAAGCTTAAAGAGAATATGTATCTTCGCTTCATTATATGATCTTTTTTTTTTGTTAACTGCTAACTATCCCACAGCATCGTACATTCATGGCCCAAACTTTCTCTTCTTGTAATAAATTGTTGTTGCTACTCCAGGCTGGCGTCCCAGCTTCAAATACTACAACATGTGGGTTTCGCTTGCTGGAGCCGTGCTGTGCTGTGTGGTGATGTTTGTCATCAACTGGGCGGCTGCTCTACTCACTAATGTCATTGTTATGGCTCTCTACATCTATGTGAGTCACAAAAAGCCAGGTAAGTTCTTGTTTTTGCAGATGTGACCAATAATATGATGTATTTCAGTAAAACTGTTCTCTGTATGCCATCCTCAGGACCTCTGCACTAAACTGCTTAAGATGTTTTGTTGTTTGCTAAATTTACATATAAACAATATTTAAATGTTCATATCAAGTGAACATTTAGAGGCAGAATATAATAGGATTGGATTTAAATTTAAATGTTTTTCTCCTTGGCTGTGGATCAGTAACAGTAGAGAACAAATATGCTTTTTTTTGTAAAGAAAAACACTCTATAATCAGCTCATAAAGTTCTGCTGACAGCAATATCAGTTCATCCTCTGAGAATGAGGACAGGAGATCAATCTCTCATTTCTGTTGAGTAAGACCGAATTGGACCAGACTCTCCAGTGTTCCAGAAAAGTTGTTCAGAATGTAGCTTTGCTGTTGGAAAACCAGAATTTGGAGGAGGAAAAATTTTTTCTAAGTAACATGAAGCACTGATCTGTACCCAGCTAAACACAAAGCTGGGAACACACACATGTGTTCACACAGTTTGACATGCAGCTACACACACAGAGCAGGCATTTTCTCTGACTGTAGCGCTGCATGGGTCACATAGCCTTTAGCTTGGCAGACTGATCCATAAACACATTGACTAACTCCAGTGTGTTGTTTGCCTGCGTGTGTCCGCCTTTGCAGATGTGAACTGGGGCTCGTCGACCCAGGCTCTAACCTACCAGCAGGCTCTGACTCACACACTGCACCTCAGTGCAGTGGAGGACCATGTCAAGAACTTCAGGTATTGCAGAGGAGTTGCACTTACTCTCCCTAAACATATATACAGAATACAGAATGGTTTGCTGAAATTTGTTTAAATATATTGCTGTTCTATGTAAAGAACATCCGCCAAGGTCGGCCCCCCTACATTTTTAACACACCAAATCTGGCCCCCTTTGCAAAAAGTTTGAACACCCCTGTGCTACAGCATTAGAGTAGGTTAGGGGTTGTTATAGTACCTACTTTTTGCTGCTATGATTGTCAGCCTCAGACTTGGCCCCACCTTCATTTGTGAGATTGTTAGCCACATTAGGTTAAGGTCAAAACAACTGACTCTTGTGTGGAAATGACATTGCAGTGCTTTTCATATTAATTGGCAGAAGAAATAGTTCCTTTGTGGCAAACTACTGAACCTTTTGCTTTTAAAATATTGCTAGAAAAGCAATAATTATTCTAATATAATTCTAATTTTGCTTTTTTAGTACTGCTTTTTCTAGTACTAGAAAAATGATTGCTAGAAAAGTTATTAATGCACACGTGTGTCTTACTTGTACCAGTAAAGATCTAATATACTGTTACTCCTGAAAGTTTGGGTGCACACAGCACAGTAACAGGGTTGTTTTTGTGGACTTATTGGTAACCACGTGGCACTGGCTGTTCCCATGGTAGCACAAGCAGGAATTTAAAGACACCTCATGGTGCTTTCAGAATGACTTGCATGTCCCTCTGAGGTACTTGTCTCCCTTCTTTGCTTCTAATAAATCCCTTTGCTTAAAGTATGTTCTTTGAAGTGCGCTACTCTGCCCCTAATTTGTGTTAAGATTATCCCTGTGTGAAGGTCACAAAAAAGTCAGCAGATCTGAAAACTTCTAATCTCATAAATGTCAGCACAAAAGATGTGCTGACATCTTTTGTGCAGCACACCAAAATTAAAAATGCTTGTTAACATGCCAAATCTTTACACACACTGTTAGCATTGCTAACAATGCTAACATCTTGTTAGCATTGTTAGCATGGTTTGTTCTGTTTTCCTTTGAAGACCGCAGTGCTTGGTGATGACAGGGTATCCCAACTCTCGTCCTGCTCTCCTGGATCTTGTTCACACCTTTACAAAGAACGTTGGCCTTATGATCTGTGGCCATGTCCGCATGGTGAGTTCTGTTTTTTTCCTTTTTTCATGTTTATAAAGATGTACTGGGGGAAATTGACGATTGGAAACTGTACAGTTCAATAAAAACTTGTGAACATACTTAATGTTTTGGACATGTAATGGAAAGGGCTAATTGTCACTCTAACAACAATCACATCTATTAGCAGGAATGGGTAACACTTTATTTGAAGGGGTGTGCATAAGACTGACATGACACTGTCATAAACATAACACCTGTAATGAAAATAAAGTCTTTATGAAAGTTTATGACAGTTGTCATGAAGTGTCATTCGGTAAATAATGACACTTTTAATGCAAAGTTGCTCTAAAAGTTGCATTGAAAGTCCATTAAAAATGCCAACTTTGCATCGTTATAATTTACAAAATCATGCAATGTTGGCATTTTTAATGGACTTTTAATGCAACTTTTAGAGCAACTTTGCATTAAAAGTGTCATTTGTTTTAAACTCTATATAATAAGATCTGCTGTAAACCTGTTGCCACTGGAGCTGCACTATCTACAGTGGAGTTTGAAAAGCCTTCATGTTTTAGTTTTCCACATTTCAGAAGTTTTGATTCAAGTGACAGAATTATTTCTGATCTCTCAGGGAATCTGAGGGAATAATTGATCAGGTGTGATGCTGCAGCAGGGATACGGTTACAACATAATGAGACCTCTGCAGTAAAAACATCAGTTATCCATAATTGCAAAGAAGTTGTTGTGTTTGCATGCTTAGCAAATCCCCTGCTGGGCATAAATGTTTCGCAACTGAAAGGCCTTGTTGAGCGGATGAATGCAGCCTCTGTGCAGTTTTCACTGGCAGCAGCCCCTCTAGCTGTGGCCTCTTGTTTGCTCTCCTGCTTGGTTCTGTTGCTTCCATTAGGTATGAAAATGAACTTGGCTCAAGTTAAATGGCATAAACATTCCCAGCTAATAGCATTACATTTTCCTGGCTGAAGAGCTGGATTGTTCACCCGCCCTTCATTTAAAAAAAACAAACAAAAAATAAACAAAAAACAAAGTCTAAATTAAGGTTAATTTATAAAATCATAATTTTATATTGTTTACATTAGATGTCACATTAATTTGCAACATCCCATTAGTTTTTCCGTGAGCCATAACTTTGAGCCGAAGGGTAGATTAGCTCAGTATTTAATAAGCACAAGATGTCTACATGGAGTTATGTATCAGCAGTGATGAACGGAAGGTTCTGTTGTTTTCCAGCAGGGCTATAGAAAGCCAAACTTCAAAGACCTTGCAGCAGATCAGTCCCGGTACCAGCGCTGGCTAATGAGGAATGAGACCAAGGCCTTCTACACACCAGTGTTTGCTGAGGACCTGAGACAGGGTTCCCAGTACTTGCTCCAGGTGAGAAACTAGTTCAGTTTTCCTAGCCTCTATTTGTCTGTGTGCAGCAATTCTTGAAACATTACCTTAAAGTTTGCTGTATTGGTTCTTCAACCATTCCAACAAAAAGCTGGTGTTTTTATGTACTTATTTCCTAAGATGATAAATAAATAAAGCCTTGACATAATTAAGGAGTTAGCTAAAGTGAGTGTCAAGAACATCACTGAATGCATTTGGATCACTTTTGTTCCCCAAGACAAAAATGGCAAAATCAAAGCCAGATATTTGATTTTGCCAAATGGGCAAAATCAAATATTTGGCACGTATTTATCAACACACTAAATTAATGTCTAAAATTAACGCTCTTATTTTAGCGTTGTTAGCAGCTTACCACTTTGCTGTGTCCCTCATTTCCATAGAGATAAGGAATTGACCCCAAATCAGGCGAAGTCTTTCAGAAAATCCCTCTTGATACTGGCGCAGGTTGCTGAAGTACTCAGACTTTTCCCACTGAGAAAAAATTAATTTTTCTCATTCCTTCGAAGAGGCTCTGATGCCCGGGGCAATATAAGGAGTTATGTGTGCTAATACGGAGTGTAATCGAACATTTTGACTCATCTGTTTGTAACTTCAGCATAAGTGAACTTGGAGTACAAAATTACTGTGAGGAAAAAATATTAAATTGGTGGATTCACAAATTTGATTTGCTGAAAGTCATGACCTTGTTTGGCAGTTCTACAGCAAATGCGGTGACGTCATAGACAAGAAAAATGTTATAGGCAAAAGAGAAAAATTAACAGACTGAAAAATATAACCCAAAAAAATATAAAGATATCTACAGAGAACCGGGAGAGAATAAGTAAACTTGCATCCACAGTACATAAAAAATCTATTTAAGGGACAAAAAAAGTAGATTTTCCATGATATGTATTCTCCTTAAGTCTAATTGCTAAATCCCAGCAATTTTGAAGGTCATTTTTAATGGTGAGTCATTGATGGTATTAAACCTTCAAACTCAAGTGCTAAAGCTGAAAATCACTAGTCCATGTATTAATTAGGTTAATTCACAACTTGCCCCCCAAAAATAAGCATGTAACTGAACGGCTTTCATTCAATAGAAGCATTTCCAAACTTGTTGCTCAAAAATAAATGCTTGTTATACTTTGTAATGGCAGCTTAGTGGATGGCATACAGACTCAACCAGCGTTTAGCCGCTGCCGCTGGTTTAGGAGGTACTGCCTAAACCAGCGGCAGGGGGCGCTGGCGGAAATGTTTTCAAAAGGGGGTGCTGTGATTTCTTTTTGGGGCGTTTGCTCGAAGGTAAACTTTACACCTTATATGCACAATACCAGTTTAGACTTTGAGCAACTTGCTGAAACTGTGTTGTGTAACATTAAACATGCCTGGCTGCAACTGTATTGATGGTAGCTCTTCTTCTCCTCAGTGTTTGTTAGCTTCTTGGCGTAGCTCTGCACTCCTGCTAGTAGTAACTTCACCACATCAGTTCAGCGTAACACCGGCTGATGACGTTGCTGTGATTCACTTGTCTGGTGTCTGATTTTCAAATATTTTATGTTTTATTGAGGATTTTTGAACAAATGTTATGGCAGTGCTATGATCATGTCAAAAAAGTGTTTTGATGTTCGTCTGGATGCTGCCCGCTTCCATGGAAGGACAACAGAAAATCACTCTTATAAACATGTCACGATACACTGTGTATCCCTTAGAAAAATTAACCCATTTAAATAAAGAAATTCCTCCATGGGTGATGCCTCGATAGAGAGCATGACCTGGTATGAAACGGTAGCACCACGGCACTTTTGAATTTTAATCATCAGAATACCGGAGCTCCAGCACAGCTTCAGCAACAGCAAGTCTACTTTTCTCCATCGATACGTGCTTTCCGACAACTCCGCGCCTTATGGGGTGGGCAAAACTCTGAAACAGGAGAACCGTGACATAGCACGGAGCAACGAACTATTAATAAAAAAAGTCAATAGACAGGTCTATATAAAGATATAATCCATGTTCCTGTCCCATATTTGTATGGCATTAAAAGGATTTGGAACTTTTGTTTTTCTACCGAAAGCTCTGGTTTGCACAGTAAGTGCCATGTGGGTGATATTTTACGGATGATACTGTGATGTCCCATTCTCCCGAAGGCAGCACCACCAGAAACTCACAGAAACACTGAAGAGAAGAATAGTTATGATTGACATAGTTGGAGTTCTATCCATGTTTTAATGTTACAGAGCTCAGCCTTTTTGCAAATAGTTCAAAATTTAAACTGGCATTGTTTAAATGCCAGTTTAAACAAGCTTTTAGCTGGTCATTTTGTGTAATATTTAACTAGAAAATGGCACAGAACAAGAATACTTTTTCCACTCTGATTGGCTGCTGTTAGGCCTACGAATTTTAAGTTGAATGTCCATTCTTTGCATTTTTCTCAGACGCCTGTAAAAATAATTTCTATTTGCATTGCTTTTTTTTCCTCTGGGAAATTATTTTGACAATAACTCCAGAAACAATCTTAAAAATCAAACATCAACAGCA
Organism: Poecilia mexicana; assembly: GCF_051168715.1. Classification (NCBI taxonomy): domain Eukaryota; kingdom Metazoa; phylum Chordata; class Actinopteri; order Cyprinodontiformes; family Poeciliidae; genus Poecilia; species Poecilia mexicana. The sequence goes on from NW_028263381.1 coordinate 188,801, forward strand.
GTGATAGTAATATTAATAATAAAATAATATTCAGTGCAAAGTAGGCTACAAATTCTTTGATGGGGGGCGGTAAGGGACCTGGATAATAGATAGGGGGCGCTGGCCCAAAAAAGGTTGAGAAACACTGGTCTAAACCAATGCAACCAGTCATACTCGTAGTGCTTGCTGCGGTTCTGTCTAAAGCCACATAAAAGTGAGGGTGATGTTCAGCGATTTGAACTTTTGTTCTTTCAGGCTGCTGGTCTGGGTCGTCTCCGGCCAAACACACTAGTGCTTGGCTTCAAGAATGACTGGAGAGATGGTGACATGATGAATGTGGAGACTTACATTAATATGATCCAGTAAGTAGGAGCACCTAAAGCAATACTTACATTACAGGTCAATTTTGAACTGAGGCTTTTTTTTTTTTTAATTTTTATCAAGACTCAATTTTACTAGGCTTTTTTTTCTGACTATGAATAATCAAGACACATGACACTTGATATTATTGATGCCATACTTGACATCAAAAACCATTCAGATCTCATTAGACCTCCTGTTCCTCAGAGCTGGAGCGCCAATTTCGCTCAAACGACATGGCTCTCTCTCTTTCCCTTCCTCTGGCCACGTTGGGAGAAACGGACCACTCCCTGACCTCCAAGTCTGCCCCCTCTGCTCTGTCATTCCGCCATCCCTCCACTGGAATGGCATTGGAATGGAATGGCAAGAATGATGCCATTCTTTGGTACCTTGGTTCTTTTTACAACTAGACAAAGATGATCCTTTTACCCCTATAAATAAAGGGTGGCATTATGGGATAATTTGCTTCAGTTAAAAAAAAAAAAACAGGTGCACCAATCAGAATTTTTTGGCAAATTTCCAAACCCCAGTTTTTGTAAAGCTTTGACCTGCCAACTCCCATTTCACTTTTGCAGTTTTGTATCAGAAGATCATCAAAATGGAGAGCAGCTTTGGTTAAACATGGTTAATATTAAAACAAATAGAAAACAAAATAGGGCTGAAGGTGCAGGAAGAACAGTGCAGCCCTTGTAATAATGCAATAGGTAGCAATATTTTGTCATGACTGAAGCCTGAGATTGTGTGTGACACACTTGGCCTAAGAGTTCATGAAGGGTGGGGATTTTAAGTCTAGACAGTCTAGACTAAACCTGACAGTTAGAAATAGTCCTGTCCTGCATCAGTGGAGCTAATTAATATTAAGTTATGCACTCAGATTTTGTTTTAGAATTTTTTTTATTTTATGTAGCCGTGGAGGCAGACATGCTATCAAGCTACAGTGTTGGGTTTAAATTAGTTGAGCTCCAAATGCTTTGCTTTATTTTTTTTCTAAGGGTTTTTTTTCTTTCTTTCTTTTTTTTTTTTTTTTGCTCTACTTGCCTTTATTTCACAAGACTTTGACTTTGATTTCATTTGACTTTGATGCAGTCAATGACTTTCTTTTCTGACACCATGTGTTGATTTTTTTGTCCTCCTCAGTGATGCCTTTGACTTCCAGTATGGTGCCGTTATTCTGCGGCTGCAGGAGGGGCTGGATGTGTCTCATATCCAAGGACAAGGTATCAGACCCCTGCCACTAGAGCCTCTTTATAAAAAACTGATTCCCCATATGGCCAGTATGAACAAGGCATTCAGAATTAGACATAAAATAATCAAATCCCACCCATGACACCTTTTTTTTTAAATTCTTTAGTGTTGTCTATGTGCAACATAGTGCAAATTCCTAAAATTTAGAGGAAGCTTTACACACAATCATGCCTTTGCTACATGTTCTGGCTGGAAACATGCAGCTAACCCCTGACTGGAGCTTCTACTTAGTGACCTTTTCAAAAATAATCTGGGAAAATCTATTCTGACTTTAGTTGAGCTGAACTTGGGTAATTGGCAACAATTTGATAGATTACTGCCACTTACTGTTATTATTATTATTATCATTACCAGTGGACCATTAAAGCATCACAGCAGTAAAAAAATATGGGCATAAATAATAATTCAATTGCATATTTTTTCAACTTTAACAATCGTTTGACCTTGAGACGACATGTTGTGAATTAGCTGAACTGAATAAATGAACCAAATGTGAAAAGTTGAAAATTATTTAATTCTCCATGTGGTACTTATTCTAATTTAAGTTTTTTTTCAGCTTCTGCTCAATCTGTGCTCTAAATTGCTGTTTTTGCCAGATGAGTTGTTGTCCTCCCAGGAGAAGTCTTCAGGAGCGAAGGACGTCATTGTGTCCATTGACACAAGCAAAGACTCGGATTGTGATTCATCCAAGCCATCTTCAAAGACCACCAGCCTGCAGAACAGTCCAGCTGTACAGAAAGGTCAGTCAGCTCATTTCCTGCAGCTCACACAGGAAGCTGCTGTGACACAGACATGGCATATGGGAAATATTACAAGGCAAATTATTACACCCGTAGTTCTTTAGTATGTTATGTGTGTTTATAGTAAAGCTTTTCATTTAGCTAAACAGTTCAACCTTATTGCGAGAAAGCTCTGCTAATCTCTAACCCCCTTTGCGTACACTAAAGCTCTGTCCAGACAGGAAGTGACCTAGAGACCTAGAACCCCTCGCTGGGCTGACTGCGTTTGCTTCACAGATGTTTTTAGCAACACTGTGTGTTTATGTATACATATGTGGGAGAGATAGCAACAGTGTAATGTAAAAGTGCCACCTGTACAGCTGAAATAATCACACAACTGTTACCACTGTGTTGCACACAGTACAACCATGCTTTTGATTTTATTAAGACTAGAGAGGAAAGTTCAGAATCTTACGATATTACTAATTTTTTCAGTACTGTTACCATAGGATAAATTGGCAAACTTTTGTCTTTCCATTTTCAAAGTACAATTTACAGTACCTTGAGAAAGTGTTGGGTTTACTGCTTCATCTGTAATTCTTAACCTGTCATTCAAATTTATTTGTTCGAGAAATGTAAAGATGATGATTTACCTTGAATGAATGACCTATTTTAAAACTTTTTTCATATATAAGGCGCACCGCATTATAAGGCGCATAGAATAGACGCTACAGTTAGGGTTGCCACTCTACGTACTCTACAAATGTGGATGTGTAATAATAAAGTGGTCCCTGAGTACTTTATATAGTAAGCTGCCCCAGTATTGTGTCACTCACGGTGTTGGTGTTGCGATATTGTGCCCAACTGCTTTCTGGGTAACACAGACCAACCGACACGCTACCGCCGCAATCTAACCCTAACCCATTCATTACAGCTTAACCCTAAACCTAATCATTACATACTTAACCCCATAACAGCATTTCCCTCTTGGGGACCAGGATTTGTCCCCACAACCCTACAATGTAGACAGGCAAGAATATGAAAACATGCCTCACACACACACACGCACACATAGGCCACTTTAAGAGAGTAGTTGTCCTAATCTGCATGCTTTTGGATTTTGGGAGAGAATTTAACGTACTTGGTGTGAACCAAACAGGGAGAACATAGAAACTTAACACAGAAAGGCCCTTCTCAGCATTGAGGCATGTTTAGGAAACAATTTTTCGTTTTGGGATTGAGCGATACATTGAATCAATCAGAGAAATGCACATTTGTCTTTAGATATTTTATTTAGAAAATCAGAGTAAGTATTGGAGATCAGCGTGTGAGAAAAGAAGAACAAGAGAGAAGTGAATCTTAAAACATAGAATTCTTCTTATATATCTCTTTAGTCATGTACACGGTGCCTTCCACCCATCTCTGTCCTATAGGGAACACTCCTCTCAGTTTCTCCCATTTCTGGTTAATTGGTACCTCCGTCCCTAAATCAAACCCTGTTCAAAGGAGTTTCAGTTGGACAAGGAAGAAATACATCTTCACTGAAACCTCCGTTATAAGTTCCATAAGAAAAAACACCTGCTCAGAAACCTTCGTTATTAGCTCATTCTTCCAAGTAAGCAAACCTAAGTTTTATTTTCCAAGACAGGCAATAGTGCCAACAAGTGTGCCACTCTTCTATCATTTATGATAGAAGGGTAGAAGGAAGCCAAGCATGACTCGTTTCACTTACTTGCCCCAGATCAAAACATTGATATAAAAGCAAGCCCCTTGTACTATGCTGCGTTTTGCTTCCAACAGAGGGTGTGCGCTCTTGGTTTTTGAAAAAATTATTGCTTCCTCTAGCTCAGTGGTTCCCAAACTCTTTCTCCTGGGCCCCCCCAGTGGTTTCCAAACTATTTCTGGGCCCCCCCTATGGCTTACAAATAGCTGTCTGGTTGAACGATGTGTGTGAGCGAAGAGGGTGGGGGGTGGATTCTTAGAGACTCCCTGTTATACTGGGCCCCGGCTCCAGACGAACAAGGGAGGGGAGAGGGTGGAAAATCAACTTTTTGGGGGCAAAATGAATTGTAGCTGAACACAGACCAGTGTTTTTCAACCACTGTTCCACGGCACACTAGTGTGCCATGAGTGATCGTCAGGTGTGCCATGGAAATTATTCAATTTCACCTACGGTACCGTATTTTCCGGACTATAAGCTGCTACTTTTTTCCTAAACTTTGAACCATGCGGATTGTAGCCCGGTGCAGCTTTTCTGTGTATTTTTCTTCAACCACCAGGGGGCTCTCTAGCAGGAAGTGAATCATTAGAAGTTAAAATTGTAAATCAAAGAAGAATGCGTTAATTTTCATTTAGAACAACCACATGCTAGCAGCAGGCACGACGGAGAAATGTTTTCAAACTCATATGATGCAGCTTTTAAGTTGAGGACTGTCGATCTGGCACTACCAGAGGGAAATAAAGCCGCTGCACTTAAGCTTGGTGTGAACAAAACCATGGTTAGTAGTGGCTAGCGACGTAATCATGTAATTTTCTTACCACTAGATGGCAGTAGGTACAGAGCATTTTACATTAAAACAAGAGAATTAGTGATGCATGAATGCTACAGGTAGCGGTGAGAGCATCGTACCTAGTAAGACTGTGACGACAGTGATGGAAAAGACAGTGAAGCTCAGCAGTAGTTGGAAAGAACATGGGTCCATTTCCCATAATATGTCTGTGTGAAGTGAGCTTCTCAAGCGTGGTTACTATAAAAACTGAAACCAGAGAGACTGAGAGCTGTTGAGGAAGAGCTTTGTCTTTCTTCAATTTCTGCCAGGAAATCAGCTGTTTTCATCCAAATATGCACAGGTTTCACACTAGATGGGTAAAAACCGGAAGTTTCACTCTAAACTTCCGGTTTTAGAGTGAACGCTGGCGCGACTTGCTGCCGCTGCTCGCCGATATAATCAACTTAGTTTATGGTCTTGTGACCTAATTTGGACTATGCAATTGCACTAATCAGGCTGACTAACTTCTGTCTGTTCAGCAAAATCGTTGATTTTGACAACACTATCTTACTTGTTGCTGTTCACCTGTCCTGGCTGCCGACTCCTCTTTTACAATGCCAACTAGCAGGATATATAACTGGGCTGTGCTTCTCTGGACTCTCCTGGCACTTTTCCAACAACCTGTTACGGGTCTGATCCAGTACTCTGCTGCTGAACTCCTCTGGCTGCGGTCTCATCTACCCCCCTCCTGCTTCACTGCTCATCTTGGATGCAACCCCCTTACCATGCCGGAAATGCATCCACCGCGGGTCTCGTCGGAACATCCAAGAGGACATCTCAAAACCCATAAAATCCATCTGGTCTACCTCTCGTCGTCTCCGGCGTGCTCCCAACAGGGTTGTTGACCGCAGTGTGCTAGCTTGCCTAGCCCGGTCAGCTAACACTCCTGTAAAGTCTGATAATTCCTCTGTAAACTTCGGTCTGCTTAACATCCGCTCACTCACGGGCAAGGGACATCTCATCCAGGATCTCCTTACTGACCGTAAGTTTGACTTTCTATGCTTGACTGAGACCTGGCAACAACCTATTGACTTCTCTCAGCTTAACGATTCTACTCCACCGGGGTTTGTTTACATCTCTCAACCCCGTGGCACAGGCCGGGGAGGAGGTCTCGCGGTAATCCACCGCGAGAAGTGGATAGTCTCGCCGTTGTCTGCTCCCACCTTCTCCTCATTCGAATCAACTGTGTGTCAGCTTTCTGGACCTACCCCCACCATCATTACAACCATTTATCTTCCCCCGAAAACTAATAATGACTTTATGAATGACTTTGCTGCTCTTCTCACTCACTTGTCAACCCTTTCACCAAACATTATAATATTGAGTGATTTCAATATTCACATGGATGATTGCAATAGTCCTCTGACTAAAGACTTTTCATCCTGCCTCCAGAGCTTTGGTCTCCAGCAGTTCATCAGTGTTCCCACTCATTCCAAGGGTCATGTCCTGGATCTAGTCTGTTATTCTGGTGTTTCCCCTTCTGATTGTAAAGCAGATGAACTTGCCATAACTGACCATTTTCTTCTTTCATTTAACATTTGTCTTCCTCTCTCAATCACTAAGCTTCCCCGTCTTATTTCTTTTCGTAACATTAAGGATATTAATTTAAATTCTCTCTCCTCCAGCGTAAATTCTCTCATGGACAACATATACTCCACCTTAAACTCAACCGCTCTTGATGACCTGGTCTCATATTATAGCTTCACTCAATACTCAACTCACTTGCTCCGCTAAAAACCAGATCTGTTTCTTTTGCTCGTTCTGCCCCCTGGTTTACTCCTGAACTTTGGCTCATGAAGGCCAAAGGACGGCAACTTGACAGGCTCTATCGGAAAACTGGACTAGCTGTTCATAAAGACATTTATAAAAATTACATATTACACTATAAGGACTGTATTACTCAAGCCAAATCCCTCTATTACACTGGTTTAATCTGTTCAAATGAAGGTTCCACCAAGTCAATATTCTCACTTTATAAGAACATTATTCGAGCCCCGGACTCTCTACCTTCATATCTGTGTTCAACTGATTTTTGTAATTCTCTCATGTCATTTTTTGACAGCAAAATTCTTAAGATTCACCAACAACTCAGCTCACAACCCTTCCCCTGTTCTGCTTTTGAACTTTCTCCTCCAGCCCATTCCTTCTCTTCCTTCCAGCTCCCAACAACTTCAGAAATTACAAGTCTAATAAATGATAAATAAATCCAACTCGTCCACCTGTCTGCTTGATCCTCTTCCCACAGTCTTGGTTAAAGCCTGTGCCTCATCCATAATCCCTCTTATTTCTACCATTATTCACTCCTCTCTTTCCACTGGAACAGTTCCCGCATCATTTAAAATTGCTGCCATAACTATCTATGCATAGTTATGCATAGATAGTTATCTTAAAAAAAACCTGGTGCTGATTACTACAATCTGAATAATTTCCGTCCTATCTCCAACTTGCCTTTCATCTCTAAAATTCTTGAGAAGATAGTAGCATCGCAACTTCACACTTATTTATCCAACAATAACCAGTATGAACTGTTTCAGTCTGGTTTTCGTCCCCTCCATAGTACAGAAACAGCTCTCATAAAAATCACTAATGACCTCCTTATGGCAGCTGACTCTGGTTTGCTTTCCATTCTTATCCTACTTGATTTGAGTGCAGCGTTTGACACTATTTGTCATGACACCCTACTTAATAGACTGTCTTCCATTGGTATCACTCAGACTCCTCTAAACTGGTTTAAATCATATCTTTCCTGCCGCACTCAGTTCATTCGGATCAAAACCTTTTCTTCCCAGCCTTCCTCTGTTACATCAGGAATTCCCCAGGGCTCTGTCTTAGGGCCCCTTCTTTTTATTATTTATCTCCTTCCCCTGGGTAATATTTTTCGTAAGCATAACATTGATTTTCACTGTTATGCGGATGATGCCCAGCTTTATGTTTCCAGTAAGCCCGCCTCCAACCTTCCACCATCCTCGCTTACTGACTGTTTGACTGAAATTAAATCCTGGTTCTCCTCTAATCTATTTAAGCTTAATAGTGATAAAACGGAGGTCCTTCTCATTGGTACTAAATCTAATCTGGCCAAAATCAAAAACTTTAGTCTTGAAATTGATAACTGTTCTGTTTCCCCCTCCCCTCAGGTAAAGAGTCTGGGTGTTATTCTTGACAGCACCCTTTCTTTCCAGTCTCATATTAACAACATTACCCGCTCAGCTTATTTTCATCTACGCAATATCAACCGTCTTCGCCCCTCCCTTACTTCCCATTCCGCTGCCATTCTTGTTCATTGTCTTGTGACATCACGCCTGGACTATTGCAACTCCCTTCTGTTTGGTCTCACCCAGAAATCTCTTCATAAACTTCAACTGGTCCAGAACTCAGCTGCCCGTATCATTACTAAAACCCCATCCATGCACCACATCACTCCTATCTTGCAAAGACTTCATTGGCTGCCTATCAAGTTCCGCATAGAATACAAAATTCTTCTGTATACTTTTAAGGCGCTTTACAATTTTTCCCCACTATATCTTTCCAATCTTATTCATATTGCCATTCCCTCTCGTTCCCTCAGATCATCCTCCTCCATCCATTTGTCTGTCCCCTCTGTCCGTCTTACTACCATGGGGAGCAGAGCTTTCAGCCGCTCTGCTCCCCAACTCTGGAACTCATTACCACCCCACCTTAGAAACATAAAGTCATTCCCTAAATTTAAAACCGAACTTAAAACACACCTTTTTAGATCTGCCTTTTCAACATGACACAATTGGTTTGCTTGATTTTTATATAGATTTTTTACATAGATTTATATATAGATTTCATATAAATGCATTGTTGTGTATTTATTCTATCTATTTTTAATTGCTATATTTTTTATTGTTTCTGTTACTTTTCGCTCTTTGTACGGTGTCCTTGAGTGCCAGAAAGGCGCCTTTGAAATAAAATGTATTATTATTATTATTATTATTAATATACAGATATTGACATTTTGTACATGCAAATATTCATATTGTAACAGTGAAATGTTTCCCAAATATTATTGCTTCTTTCAGAATAAGAATTATTTTCTGTATTCTGGCTAAAAGAATGCTTGTGGATTAGTTTGTAAAACACTTTGTCGTGGCACTGTTCAGGTGTATTTTTGAAGTGGACATGTTGCGTGCAATTTCAGATAAGAAATGTAAAATGTGATAAAAAATACATTTTTGTGTTTATTTGATTCCTATTCAAGACACTTTGATAAGAATGACTATATATGTAATATAGGCGACTACAGAGTATCTTTGTTTACATTTTTGGTTGGTGGTGTGCCTCGAGATTTTTTCAATTAAAACAGTGTACCTTGGCTCAAAAAATATTGAAAAACACTGACATAGACAACACCAGTAGCCTGCAAGCTAATTGTTAACAGGCGTAAGGTGCTCTATTGATATTGGCTAGCTTGTCATCTTTTAGCTAACTTACCCTGCATCCAACAGCTTTTCTCAACAGTCTGTTAGTTTGGGGGAAAAACTGTGCAAAGTTCTTTGCGTTTTGCTGGTTTGCTTCCATGATTCTAACACACCTGCATAGCTCCGCACAGCAGCAGCAGGTCTCCTTCACTGCTGCACAGGTGGAAACCCAGCGCAAGCGTTGTAGCGCTCATGTTGCGTTTAAAGGCGGCTCGGAAAAACAGGTTACGACATGTTAACAACGGATTAAACAGTTTTAACTGCTGATAAAAGTGACAGAGGACACAGATATGGGAAGTGTGGAAGATCCTACTGTATCAAATTGACAGAGCAATAACAGAGAGTTGGCCATTCTAAGGTAAAAACCCAGCGCATACAACATTCATGTTTTGTTTTTTTTTGTTTGTTTTTTTTTTTTTTGTTTTTTTTTTTCATCCAGACGGCTTCCCGCACCCCCCCTGCAATGGCACGGCATCTCCCTAGAGGACACGCTCCACAGTTTGGGAACCTCTGCTCTAGAAGTAGACTCTGAGGCTTTAAATTTTGCCCATTTTCTAACATCTGCCCGTGGCTTATGTAATGTAATGAAGTTTACTGGAAATTGCCTGAAGAGCTGAAAGAGGCAGCTGATGATATTAATTCAGTATTTGTAAGCATGACCAACATGGCCTGAATGGCTTTGTTCACTTCCTCCATTACCATTGCAAAGCTACAGGCAGACTACAATTCTAAAACGGCACAGAAAATCAGTGTCATTGTTCACAACCCCTCCTTCTGATTGACCCAGTTGAAATTCTACCGGAGGAATCGAAGTCAGTGGGAGAAAGCCCAGACTGTGAAATAAATGGAATTGTGTAAGAAGGCACTGGCCAGGCCAGCTGTCCAGATGAAAACCATTTGAAATATTTTTGAGTAGGGTCGTTAAAGGAGTAAAACCATCCAGCGTTAGTTGAGCCAGTTTGTCTTGAATATATTCTGATGGGTTGCTGTGAAAACCCAAACAAATTAAATCTTATTACCTAAGATGGAGTAGCTTTCAACAAATAAGCAATTTACCCTTGGGGGTCAATAAAGTATATTCTATTCTAAATCGGAGTATATGACTGTATGTTGCTTCTAAAGTTGAAAAGGTAAAGCTATATTTTTCTTTTATTATTGCCTATGTTGGATATTCTCCTTTCAGAATGTAAATGGCTTGTTCTTGTAGAATGCTTTATCAAGCCCAGAGGACTCCAAAGTGCTTCACATCGCAATCATTTAGTCATTCACACACTGATAGTGGCTAATTCCTGGATAGGAACCACAGTTGCTCTGGGTCAGTCTGACAGAGGCAAAGCTGCCATCCAGCTCCATGCAAGTATGCTGCATGGAGCCTAAGGCAGACAGAGTAGGAACTGAACTGGCAACAGGAACAAACACCTACTAACGAGGTCACATAAATTAATTTGTACCAAAACAGAAAGAGCCACACATATAGGTGGAGGTCAAAAAATTCGAATAGCATGAAAAAGTTTATTTAAATCAGTAATTCCATTCAAAAAGTAACATTTGTATATTATAATAATTCATTACCTACAGACTGATATATTTCACATTTATTTATTTTTGTATTGATGATTATTATTGACAACTAATGAAAACTCTAAAGTCAGTATCTCGGAAAATTAGAATATTGTGAAAAGGTTCATTCTTGAAGTACCCCTGGTGCTTCACACTAATCAGCTAATTGGTTCAAAACACCTGCAAATGCTTTTAAATTGTGTTTCAGTAGGCTACGCAATCATGAGGATGACTACTGACCTGACAGTTGTCCAAAAGATGACCTTTGACACCTATGACAAGAGGTCAAGACAGAAACATCATTGCTAAAGAGGCTGGCTGCGCACAGAGCTGTGTGTTCAAGTACATTCATAGAGAGGTGAAGGGGAAGAAAGATGTGGTAGAAAAAAAGTGGACAAGCAAGTGACCACATCCTGGAGAAGATTGTGAAACAAAATCCATTGAAAAATTTGGGGAAGATTCATAAATAGTGGATTGCAGCTGGAGTCGGTGCTTCAAGAACCACCACACACAGGCAAGATATGGATTTCAGCTGTCACATTCCTTGTGTCAAGCCACTCTAAAACAAGAGTCGGCATCAGAAGCGTCTCAGCTTGGCTAAAGACAAATAGAACTCTGGACTACTGCTGAGTGGTCCAAAGTTATGTTCTCTGATGAAAGTAAATTTTGCATTTCCTTTGGAAATCAAGGTCCCAGAGTCTGGAGGAAGAGAGGAGAGACACAGAATCCATGTTGCTTGTGTTCCAGTCAACGTTTCCACAGTCGGTGATGGTTTTGGTTGCCATGCCATCTGCTGGTGTTGGTCCACTGTGTTTTCTGAGGACCAAGGTCAACGTAGTCATCTATCAGGAAGTTTTAGGGCACTTCCTGCTGCTGACTAGCTTTATGGAGGTACAGATTTAAGTTTCAAACATGACTTAGCACCTGCACACAGTGCTAGAGCACTGGTCCTGTTCTTAATGGTCCAATTAAGAACAGGACCATGGTATCCCTGTTCTTAATTGGCCAGCAAACTCACCTGACCTTAACACCATAGAAAATCTATGGCATTATGTCAGTGGTTCCCAAACCTTTTCTCCTGGGCCCCCCCAGTGGTTTCCAAACATTTTCTGGTCCCCAACCCCCTCCCCATGGATTACAATAGGGAGAGTTGGACTCTGGTTGAACGATGTGTGTGACCGGGGGTGCGGGGGGGGGGGGGGTGCAGAGAGATCCTTAGAGAGTCCCTGTTATACTCTTCCATCCACTGAACCCCCTCTCACTCCCCCCACAAGCACACACAGAGTTCATCATTGTTGTGTTTTTTTTTTTTTGTTTTGTTTTTTTTTTTTCTCATTCATCCATACCACTTCCTGCGCCCCACCTGCAATGGCACGGCACCCTCCCTAGGGGGTGAGCCCTAGAGTTTGGGAACCTCTGCATTATGTGAAGAGAAAGATGTGATACACTAGACCCAACAATTCAGAAGAGCTGAAGGTCACTATCAGAGCAACCTGTGCTCTCTTAACACCTGAGCAGTGCCACAGACTGGTCGACTCCATGCCATTGCTGTAATTATCTGGGCAAAAGGAGCCCCAACTAAGTACTAAGTACATGCTCATACTTTTCATATTCATACTTTTGAGTTGGCCAACATTTCTAAAAATCCTTTTTTTTGTATTGGTCTTAAGTAATAATCTAATTTTCTGAGAAACTGAATTTGGGGTTTTCATTAATTGAGTTAATCAACATTAAAAGAAAAAACATTTGAAATATATCAGTCTGTGTGTAACAAATGAATATAATATACAAGTTTCACTTTTTGAATGGAATTATTGATTTAAATCAACTTTTTTATGATATAAAATGTTTTTTGACCAGGACCTGTACTATGGAGGAGCTGTCTCAGTGATCATACAAAAAAGAGCAAAATGAAGATTAAAGCCATTTATTGGCTCTTAGAACTGTAGCCTTGCCCCTCATGCAAACACACTGTTCACCTTAATCCAAGCGCAGTCTTGATGAAGTAGAAGTGTGGAGAATTAGAACTGATTCATGTCTATTTAAAACACTCGCATGTCCGTAGCTGTTGCTTACAAAAGGCAGTGGACTCGAGTTTGATTTAATGAGGCAGTGCTGGCTCAGAGTTCCTGCTTCAGCTTTTATTGTTCATGACGGACTCCAGAAATTTTCCAGAAGCCAGGGAGAACAGTTGAGCTTTGTTCTGCTTCCTAGGTTTTCTGTTCACTTCATGGTTACTGCATTGTAACTTACTGGCAAACAATTGACTTGTGGATGTTTTTCTTTTTTCTTTTTTTTAAATTAACTAACATCTTCCTGAGCACAGCGAAAAATCATTGGTACTTGGAGGGTTCATCAAGTCAGCATTTCACATTAAGTATGTTCTCTTTTTTGTTCTTTTGTTTCACACTTCCCAGATGATGATGAAGATGGCAAAACTACAACTCAACCTCTGTTGAAAAAAGGCAGGAGACCCCTTTCATTTTGTTGCCTTCAACTTCTTCTCCCTGAGATTTTCTACTGTGTGCTGGCATTCTTCTCCCATTTTTCTGCTTCATCCTCTCTCATCCTGTCACCTCATCATTCACAGTAGATTTAGAAATATTTTCTATTAACATTCTACCCTGCACTCTGCTGTCTCCATCTTTAGTATCTCTACTTGTTCTGTGCTTCCGCCTGCTAGCTACTTGGCTTGGGGAACAGTCATTTCTCCTGATCAGTCTCAAACTTCTACTGGTTTCCACTCAGTCTCTGATGTCCTGCTACATCACATGGCTTTTATCTCACTTCAGATCCTCATTAGTTATCGTCTCTTGGTGAGATTTCAGTTCCTCCAAAGCATCTGAAGCTTCTTCCTTCCTTAGAGGTGACGGTTCTTTTCCAGGATCCTAATTCTGCTTGAGAAACATCTCAGCTGTCTGTTGGCTCCTCATTGTTAACAGTGTTTCTCCTCTGCTTCAATGTGACTTCATTTTGATTCATTATAGCTTCCCATTAAGGCTAATGTTCTCAAAATAAACAGATGGACATGAAAAGTTTTAAACATCTGAGTTTTTCTGACCCTTAATTGTCACTTTGCTGTTACTGATTGAATGTGCTGTGTGTGTCTGTCTGCCTTACAGACAAGAAGAGTCCAACTGTTCCTTTAAATGTGTCTGACCAGAGGTTGCTGGAGGCCAGTCAGCAGTTCCAGCAGAAACAGGGGAAGGGCACAGTGGATGTCTGGTGGCTGTTTGATGATGGAGGTGAGACAGGACAGGACTTCTTGTCCGGTAAAGGAAGTCAGCCAGAGATCAGTGAACTACAGCCACAAACCAAAATAACCTTGTCCCATTAAAGCAGTTGTGCCCAAAGTCTGTCATCGAGGGCCGGCATCCTGGATGTTTTAGTTTTCTCCCTGGTTAACTCACCTGGATCAATGATGGCTCATTAGAAGACTAAGAAGTGTGAATAAATGTTATTGCATATTTATTATATTAATTATACAGTGTAGATTTACAGGTAAGGTGTATTGAAAATGATAAATCAGAAAAATAGTATGTAAACTTTAAAAGTAAGCAGTACATTTTTTTTTATGGGTTTGTGCATCTTTGAGAAAAATGCACACATTTGATACATATTAGGTTTTGTTGTTTTCTGGATTATATAAGCTGATCGATTTACTTTTCTTGGATCAGGTCTGACCCTGTTGATCCCATACTTGCTAACCAATAAGAAGAGGTGGAAGGACTGCAAGATTCGCGTTTTCATTGGAGGGAAGATCAACAGGATTGATCATGACCGCAGAGCGTAAGGCCTGACAACTTTTCCTGCCCTTTACTCCAGGTTTTCTGACTGACTTTATAAAAGCAGTTGAGATACAGTGAATTTAACTGAAAGTATGAAGTACTTTTTTCCCCCCAGCAGTTCTTCTCTCAGTGCTTACAAACACACTTTTAAGGTCTTTGAGTTTAACACCTGTCACTGTTAAAAACTGCTTTTTGTCCCATATTGTTTACATAAAAACATCTGGACTTCTACTTCTAGGGTAATTAATAATGACACTGAAGTTTGTTTTTTTTAAGTAATTGTCTTTAACAAATTAATAAAAATGGATGTTATAACCCCAACTGGAGATAAATGGAGATGTTGGGATGAAGCTCTTCCTCTACCTACAGCTCCTGTAGGAGAAGGGGATGTGTTCACATCAGTTACCTGTAAGTTTGAAGAATGGTCGCCATTTATTGCTAATGTTGGCTGTGTAACTTTGATAAGACATCCTCTCAGATCTGGAGAAACTGCTCTACATGCTCGTTGCAACTCTTATATGGTTTTCAGAAAGTTACTTAGGCTGCAAATGTTTCATGCTACTAAAAGGAGCTTCTTGGCGTAAAAACCCTCTTTCTTGTTAGCTTGAGAGGAAGAAAATAAATCACCTAATGTCAAAACCTTTGGAAAGTACTCTTCATTGTTAAAAATAGCACTTTTGCCTATAATCAAGAAGGTGAACCATCAAAGCTTCTGTGTTTGAAAGAGCGCAACACATCCTGGGAACATCCTGTCTCTGCTGGGGTCGGCCTTCTTCTGGGCTTCATTACAGCTGTTACTGTTTCACTTTAAAATCATATTTCCTTATTCATGTTACAAATCAGACATCACTGATTTGTAACTGGCAGTGACTGGCAGAGTGCTCTAATATGTCTAGTTTAATCATTAAGAGTTTAACACAAATCTGAGTACAAGATGCAGATATTTTTATTGCAAGGCTGCTAACTTCCATAATCCTATACTTAATGGTGTCTGAAACCTTAGAGGGGAAAGAACAAAAACACCACAGGAAAGGTAGGAAGTTGGATGTTTGTTAGGCAATTGTTCCAGAGAATATACAGGTTTTGAGTAAATACTTGGAGACAGACAGGGCTACAGAAGCAGTACCTGCAGACTCTAATGCTTAACACAATATTCCTGTTTCTGCTGAAATTAGGTATTTTGGATAATTTTAAGTTTTCCATCTTGGTCCCATCCTGTGATTATAAAAAGTCTGTATTAGTCATCTTGCAGGGCTGTGTGTGTATTAATATAACCATGCACTCTGTTTTCATTCTGTAAACAAGCAGCTGGATTTCCAAGGAAACTTATTTAAGAACAAGACCGAGAAATGATGATCTCTGTGGTAGAAGCCGACAGCACAAGTTGTAAACCTGTAAGAACAGATTTCCACTTTGCTCCCACCAGGAATTTATAATATAAAGATAAGTGTTAGATTCCAGTTAGATTAAACTGTCCATTGATTAGATTTGCTAAACTTTGGTGCAATTATGGTTTTTTAATATATGGATGACCCTTACTGCGGTGTTTTCTGGTACACACTCTCACTTACATAGTCTGTCATGGTTCTTCAAGCTGCCTCCCACTTCCTTTTGTTGGATAAAATTAACTTGGTGCTACAGTAGCAGCAGAGCCTTTCATCTGTACAATACTGGGTGCACTTTGTTCTCACTTTGAAACAAAGAGGATTTCAAACAGGTTATTTGAACACTTCACTGTTTCTCCTCCATTCACTGCATGGTTTCATACCAGTACATCAAGCAGCACTCAGCTCAGTTTGGGTGTGTTTAACTGCTTCATTTGCTTCTTAATCAGACTTCTTTACTGGACTCTAAGTGTTTCCGTAGTTTGCTTCCAGAAGCGACTGGTAAAAAAAATTCTTGGTGAGGCTGATGTGCCAATAGATTTTCTTTCCTATTCCAGTAAAAGGATTCAAATGAATGGTAAGAAAATGACTACAATTATATTTTTTTAAATTAACTTAAATAAAAGATCTGTTCAGTAACTTCAGTAAATATACAGTGGTTAATCATTGAATCACTGTCATCTCTGAATCAGACTCAAAACTGTGAAAAACACCAAAGATTGTCTGCAAGTTTAACTCTGAACAAACATGCTGAAGTGTATTAAAACTGAAGAGAATCAACTAATGGCACCAAACAGCAGACTTTTCTTTGTAAAAGAATTGAAACACATTGGTACAGGATGAAATGATCACAGCTAAAAACATACACACATATGGATTTCCATAGACCTGAGTCAGCAAATAGGACCGTGGCCTACAGAGCCCTGTACAACAGCCATCAGATCGATCATTTGAAACTAGAGGTGTGCCGATCGATCGGTCACCGATCATAATCGGGCCGATTTTTGTGAAAAAGTGCATGATCGGTGATCATTGGCTCTTGTTGCCGATACCGATCATCATTTCGCAGCCTGCCTGTGCAGCTGGTCTCCTCTTTCCTTCACACTGCGCAAACGCGCAGCAACAAATCCTAAGTGATGTGGAACTATAACGCACTGAGTGTATGGGGAAGTTTGCGTGTTGCGGTGGAAAATTGAAGCACGTCAAAATGCATCAACACAACGAATCTAATATGGCATAAAAACAAAGCCATACTTGACGGAGTTTGGCTACATCGAGGCTCACTGCAGTAAAAAAGACATACGGCGCGATCAGATAGCAGGTAAAGCAGCGCACAGCTACAAACACTCACCCGGATTAGCATGACGGTCAGAAAGCTAAACAAATAACCTGGAAAATTATTTAAGTCTTCAAGCTGCGATGTAAGACGCTGGTTCTGCTCTCCTGTTGAACCGCTGCTACGCTACAGGTAGTAATATTTCACAGACGGAGCTTTATGAGGGGCCGTTTAGGACAAAATTTACGTTTTGTCTCTCACACACTACCAAAAACTCTCGCATACTCCAAAAAAGTAGCCACGCACACTCAAAAAAATTACGTTTCGTCTCTCACACACTACCAAAAACTCTCGCATACTCCAAAAAAGTAGCCACGCACACTCAAAAAAATTACGTTTCGTCTCTCACACACTACCAAAAACTCGCACACTCAAAAAAATTACGTTTTGTCTCTCACACATACGGTGGCCGACAGGTGCAAATGCGCACCAAAAGAGAAAACATGCAAACAAAAGAAAAGACACACCCCCGAATCAAATGCAGCAAACAAAAAAGAAAACACCCCCGAATTAGAAAACTCCCCCGAATCAAATGCAGCAAACAAAAAAGAAAACACCCCCGAATTAGAAAACACCCCCGAATTAGAAAACACCCCCGAATTAAATGCAGCAAACAAAAAAGAAAACACCCCCGAATTAGAAAACACCCCCGAATTAAATGCAGCAAACAAAAAAGAAAACACCCCCGAATTAGAAAACACCCCCGAATTAAATGCAGCAAACAAAAAAGAAAACACCCCCGAATTAGAAAACACCCCCGAATTAAATGCAGCAAACAAAAAAGAAAACACCCCCGAATTAGAAAACACCCCCGAATTAAATGCAGCAAACAAAAAGTGTTGAAAACGGAAGTGCTCCAGACCACTATGGGGAGTCTAACAAAAAATAGCTGTGTCCGAATTCAGGCTCTGCATCCTTTAAAGCGGGTGTTCAGAAAAGCAGCAATGGCGACAAAATAATTTTTGCTGTATTACACTTAAAATTACACAAATTTATTTTTTACAATGTTTTTAGGCGAGAATGTAGATGTATAGATCTGAAATATCTGCTCGGTTCATTAATAAATCACCTACTTCCAATATTGCTCCGACGTTTTCGGAGATGTCTTCTCCCGCTGCATTAACAGCCAGCTTCACTCGCAAGCTGTCAGCTGGCCGGGCGCTCCATGTAGATATTAATAAAGTATTTAATTTATTCCTGAGCAAATGGGTTTGACTGATTAAAGTTAAGCCTTCAAACATAGTTTATTTAACTGTAATGTCTTACTACCTGAGATCTGGAGAGTATTTGAAAATGAATAATATCCCTTGTATACATTAAACATTTTAGAATCAGACAGATTTTCTTTTTACTATGGAACAACCTTTATTACAAAAGGTGAAGAATAATACAGAAATAAAGAGTAAAAAACAACTGAGTCCGTTTTTTTTACTTCGTTGCTCTGTGCTTCACGTTGTCACGGTTGCTAAGCAACATAACGCCGAGATGGAGGCTAGGCAGCTAGCCGGAGGCTACAGCTTCTCTCTTCTGGTCGTCCATATTCGTGGCCTTCGAAGGATCCGTCTTCTGTAGATCGGGCCGTTTCTCACATAGACATAATAAAAGGACAGACGCCTAACGAACCGCTCTCGTCTTATCAATACATACTTATATAAGTATACAAACATAAATAAATAATCATTAATACTGAATAATATACATTAGGCTATGCATGATTATGCACGCACACACACACACACACACACACACACACACACACACACACACACACACACACACACACACATATATATATATATATATATATATATATATATATATATATATATATATATATATATATATATAATGTTTTCCAGCCTACGAGTTCTGGTTTAAGAGTGATTCAGCAGCTGAGATTGGGTCCAAAATCCGATACGAGATTCATCCGTGCTGTGCAGTGAATCTGTCTCTCCCTTCTTCCTCAGGTCGTAGGAAACCTTCAAAACAAAAACGGGACATTTTCGAGTTATCTTACGTTGACTGAGTTAAATAATTAAATAATAGCCATTGTCATCTGTGTAAACTTTGCTGGTGAATGTTATGATTTTTATAATATTGTTTCATTTCTATAGTAGGCTCTTGTATCAGATAATCTAAATGTTGGAGAATGACTGAAACATTTTAAGATTTACGGAATCTCGGTTAGCTGTCAGAGCGGGGGCTGAACACCAAGCACTATAGCTAGCATTAGCTGGTATTTCGCCAGTGGACATAAATACAGTATAGTAATATTCTAATCACAAAAATACACAGTAATATGTCCATCTTACTTGCGAAAAGTCTGTCGAGCCCTCACGTCAGTAGTCCGTCGATCCGATCAACAATATTCCGCAGTGCTGAAGGCATCTTCTGCTGTTTTGGTTGAGCAAAGCAAAGTGTATTTGCGCCGGAGCAGCCAATCGTGGGGGGGAGGGTGTACTCTTTTATTATGTCTATGCTTCGAAGGATCAGTTTCTCAGGGCCCTTGAAAGGATGCAGAGCCTGAATTCGGACACAGCTATTTTTTGTTAGACTCCCCATAGTGGTCTGGAGCACTTCCGTTTTCAACACTTTTTGTTTGCTGCATTTCATTCGGGGGTGTTTTCTAATTCGGGGGTGTTTTCTTTTTTGTTTGCTGCATTTAATTCGGGGGTGTTTTCTAATTCGGGGGTGTTTTCTTTTTTGTTTGCTGCATTTAATTCGGGGGTGTTTTCTAATTCGGGGGTGTTTTCTTTTTTGTTTGCTGCATTTAATTCGGGGGTGTTTTCTAATTCGGGGGTGTTTTCTAATTCGGGGGTGTTTTCTAATTCGGGGGTGTTTTCTTTTTTGTTTGCTGCATTTAATTCGGGGGTGTTTTCTAATTCGGGGGTGTTTTCTTTTTTGTTTGCTGCATTTGATTCGGGGGTGTTTTCTAATTCGGGGGTGTTTTCTTTTTTGTTTGCTGCATTTGATTCGGGGGTGTTTTCTAATTCGGGGGTGTTTTCTTTTTTGTTTGCTGCATTTGATTCGGGGGGGTGTCTTTTCTTTTGTTTGCATGTTTTCTCTTTTGCTGCGCATTTTCACACTACCAAAAACTCTCGCATACTCCAAAAAAATAGCCACGCACACTCAAAAAAATTACGTTTTGTCTCTCACACACAAACGTTAACTTTCTCGCTCACACACACACTATCAGCTCGCTCACATACACTGTACTAACAGCTCGCACATTCACAAACGTTAACTTTCTCGCTCACATACACTACCAGCTCGCTCACATACACTACCAGCTCGCGCACATACACACAAACGTTAACTTTCTCGCTCACATACACTACTAACAGCTCGCACACACACACAGACGTTTATCTCTCACATACACAAGACTAAAGTTGAACATACACACACAGTACTAAGACTCGTTTTTTGAATGTGTGAGAGTGAGACTTTTTTTGAATGTGTGAGAGCGAGACTCTTTGAATGTGTGAGAGTTGTCACGGAAGAGGCGGGGCATAATTTTTGGATCAAACTGCGCATGCGTAGATCCTAAACTATAAGTTTCGATTGTTGACTCACTGTATGTTCTATTACTTAGTATATTTGTGCTTTAAATATATATAAATATATTGAAACTATCTTTCAATAGCTACCTTATATTAAACTATGTTAAGGACAAATGTCAAACATAGTGCAAATATTTTGAAAACAAAGTAAAAGATCTTGCAGGTATATTAATCTCCTTCCTCCTTCATCAGAAATGAAAAATTATAAATGCACACTACGTGTTGGGAACCTGTGTTTGTTGACTGACTTTTATTTGTCAGGCTTACGAGACAAAAGCTGAAAAAAGATCGATTTTCTTCGCTTTCAAAATAACACAAAACAGCGAAAAAAGACCTCCACACCAGACCTCGTTTATTTATGTATGTATTTTTATTTTGATAGCTGCCGATTAAACTGAAAGTTACACATTGACATGATCATATGAGTAGTTTTTACCGAGAAATCGATCAGAAGCGCCGTGAAAATGGTCATATTCACCGGATCCGCGTCTCTGGCTGCAATGCGCGCTCCCGTCACAGGGGGAACAGAATTTCTCACAAGACCTCTTAATAATTCCTGTAATGCTGGCACCCAGTGGACAGATTGTACTACAGCAATTTTGCTATTTTTAATCAATCAATCAGATTCATTTATTTCTATAGCACATTTAATCTACAAGAAAGTTAAACGTTCTATATATATTTAAAAGCACAAATATACTAAGTAATAGAACATACAGTGAGTCAACAATCGAAACTTATAGTTTAGGATCTACGCATGCGCAGTTTGATCCAAAAATTATGCCCCGCCTCTTCCGTGACAACTCTCACACATTCAAAGAGTCTCGCTCTCACACATTCAAAAAACGAGTCTTAGTACTGTGTGTGTGTGTTCAACTTTAGTCTTGTGTATGTGAGAGATAAACGTCTGTGTGTGTGTGCGAGCTGTTAGTAGTGTATGTGAGCGAGAAAGTTAACGTTTGTGTGTATGTGCGCGAGCTGTGTGTATGTGCGCGAGCTGGTAGTGTATGTGAGCGAGCTGGTAGTAGTGTGTGTGAGCGAGAAAGTTAACGTTTGTGTGTGAGAGACAAAACGTAATTTTTTTGAGTGTGCGTGGCTATTTTTTTGGAGTATGCGAGAGTTTTTGGTAGTGTGTGAGAGACAAAACGTAATTTTTTTGAGTATGCGAGAGTTTTTCGTAGTGTGTGAGAGACGAAACGTAATTTTTTTGAGTGTGCGAGGCTATTTTTTTGGAGTATGCGAGACTTTTTGGTAGTGTGTGAGAGACGAAACGTAATTTTTTTGAGTGTGCGTGGCTATTTTTTTGGAGTATGCGAGAGTTTTTGGTAGTGTGTGAGAGACAAACATAATTTTTTTGAGTGTGCGAGAGTTTTTGGTAGTGTGTGAGAGACAAAACGTAAATTTTGTCCTAAACGGCCCCTCATAGAGCTTTGCTTTTGCTCCACCTGGTAGTGACTCTCACACCGAATCTCTGTTTGAAGCTGCAGCATCTAACCTAAAAAAATTAATTTTACATATGTATTAAAACTTTCGCTGTCCTAACATGAGACAGATAATCTCTAAAAAAATAATCGATCTCCTCCCTGTTCTGCATAATTACTCCACTCAGTCAGAAACAGCCACTCAGAACTAGCAGTAATCAGCTAGCCGCCATGCTATCAGGAAGTTTTCATTCAGTAACTCTGGATTGTTTATTGTAATGGAACCTGTTTTTGCCTTTGAATGTTAAGTTTTATACTTGAATTTTTTTGGCAATGTTGAGAGGTTTTATTTTGGCTCTTTGCATTATTTAGCCCAGGGGTCCCCAAACTACGGCCTGCGGGCCAGATCCGGCCCGCCACACCATTTGGTCCGGCCCCCTGAACAATGCTGGATCCGGCCCGCCTCCTCATACCAGAGACCATTCAGTGTTTTTTTTTTCATATATTGTATTTTCCGGTTTATATGTGGAGTTTTCTTCAACCACCAGGGGGCTTGAGCAGATGTGAAACTAACTTTCCCTCAATGGAATATATACTAGTCAGTCCCAGTCACCGTTTCACTCACGGTTTTTTCCATTTGCATTCTGGGTAAAAATCTATCTAAAAGCGCGAATGTGTCGTTGCGCCCCCCTCCCCCGCTCGACAGTTTCAAAGACAGAACAGCCCTCCCCCTCAACCCCCCCACCCCTGTCGACAAGAATTTTCTAAGGTTTCTTTCTCCAAAAACTAAGACCGGCCCCCGACCAGAGAAAGGAACAGCTATGTGGCCCTCGCAGGAAAAAGTTTGGGGACCCCTGATTTAGCCTCTTCAGAGCCTTCATATGTTATCAATCTGTTAAAGATAGTATTATCAATAGCAGTACAATTTGCACAATGCCTGTTTTGTTTAGTTTTCTTCTTGAAAAAACTTATTAAAAACAAGTTTTTGTCTAAATTAAGGTGAATTCATGGTTCCTTTTTCCACATATAACCGGTAGTGTTTATGATAAAAAAAAAAAAATTTATTATGTGATCGGTATCGGTGATCGGTATCGGTGATTGGCCCTCATGGGTGATCGGTATCAGTATCGGGAGGAAAAAACCTGATCGGCACATCTCTATTTGAAACAGCAAACATAACTATATCATCCAAACATTAACATTATTATGAAAGCACAGAAACTCAACAAGAGCATTATCATTAACCAAAAAAAAGAAATCTTAGCAACATTTATCCAGATCAGCATTAATATTATGCTAACCAGAAAAACGTAAACATCTATAAATTACCGCAATGTTCATAACTGATAATCAGCAAAAAACAAATGATGGCAGCAAAAAAAGTAAACGGTGAAACAGAGCAGAGCGGCATGGAAACTAAGAGTAATAAAACGCACTGACCACCAGCTTACCTGCCATTTGAAAAATCCTCTGTTACTTGAGATGGAGAATTCGGCCTAGCTTTGCTGTTTACCTGCAATTGTCACCATCAACACAAAACTTTTCAGCATCTTCTATTGCAAGGGGTGAAATTCAGATGGCCCAAAGACATTAAATTCAGCAGTGCTGATAGGTCAAATGTTTATCATTTTCCCCTAGTAGCCACAATGGCTATTAAAATCACTGTGGTGAGTCCGGTCAGAACCCCAAAGAAACCAGTCGCACATCAGTTGGTCCAACCTGCACTTGCTGTTCAGTCTTTATTTTGGCGTAACAGTGTGGTTTTGTATTCCACGCACACGCATCGAAAATAAAAAGGTAACTTAAACTACACAAATGTGATTGGTAACTCTCGGCTCCTTCCTTTTCTTCTCTTCCTTTTTTCATCTGCTTGCTGATCCACATGTGCTCTAAGCTCCGCCCCCTTAAAGGGCCTCAGCACTTGAGCAGCCTTTTTCACAGTTATTTAGTTTCTCTTCTGGGTTGGTAGAGCCAGCACCCCAGGACAGACTATCAGGGGAAATTCACAATAACTTGATTGGTGGAAATGATGTGTAAATAATTCAGATTTCATTTAGGCATACATTATTAAGGAAAATAGGCTTTGATGATCATTTTTAGATTATTTTTTACTCTGCACATTTGGGAAGGTGCCCCAGCATCCCCTAGGGACCATCCACTGCTGTTTGCTTCCATTCTAATTGTGTGCTGTGCACCTCAAGTTTTCCCTCAAGCTGAAATTGTGCGAAAAGAAAGTAGACAGGAGCTACAGACTGGGTGCTACCACTGTAAAGTCGCTATGCCAGCTGTCAGTGTAAAGACATGAAATATTCAACATGTGCATTATTAGCTGTTGATGGCAGAGAAGCAGGGGTGAAGGTAGTTTTAATTTCTTGGGGGTACAAAAAAAAAAAAAAAAATATATATATATATATATATATATATATATATATATATATATATATATATATATATATCTC
The DNA here is from genome assembly GCF_051168715.1 of Poecilia mexicana. Taxonomy (NCBI): domain Eukaryota; kingdom Metazoa; phylum Chordata; class Actinopteri; order Cyprinodontiformes; family Poeciliidae; genus Poecilia; species Poecilia mexicana. The sequence continues at coordinate 213,607 of NW_028263381.1, forward strand.
ACCTAATGCCGAGATCGACTCAAAACCTTCTGCGATCGACATATCGCACCGCTGCTCTAGCAAAGCACGAACAGTTCAGAAACAATATGAAATGGGAAAAAAGTTATTTATTAACTGATTAAGTCAGGTTTTAGATTGTTCTTGAAAAACTAATCAGTCACGGCTGATTAGTGGGTGAACTCACGGCTGCACAGTGAACCCGTGAGTTCTCTGTGAAGTTCGGCTGTAAAGAATCATCTTTACAGCTGACAGCCGCTCCTCTCTTTTGCAGGTTCTGTGTACCCCCGCTAAATCTTTTAGGGGTACGCAGTACCCTACCGTGCCCCCTTACTTTCACCCCTGCAGAGAAGTGATAACACAAAGGTGCTGTGCAGCACACAGGATGCCTCACTCTGTCAGGAATTTTGCTCTGTTGAAGTTAGTGCAGAAAGAAATTAGCTCCGGTTCCAGATAAAACTCTGCTGCTCTGAGCAACAAAGCATAAAACCTACAACTCTGACTTTTTTTTACAGGATGGCAACTCTACTGAGCAAGTTCAGAATAGACTTCTCTGACATCACCGTGCTGGGGGACATCAACACCAAGCCCAAGAAGGAGCAGTAAGTTCGCTCTTTCAGTCGTTTTCATGTCATCCTCACCATCATCTCGCCTTCCTCTGAACATTTCATCTGTACTTGACTGTCACTTCTAAAGTCTGACTCTACTTTCAAAGTCTCATCCACTCAACATTTTCTGAAGATGCAAACTTTGAAATAATTAGAGCTTTTGTTATGTGGTTGACTTTCTAAAAGATGCTTTAGACTGAATGAGTTAAAGCCAAGTTCAAAACTGGGCAACAATAAAGGCCACACCAAACATGTGCTTACTTGAGCTTGGTCTCATCTGATCAATAGTTTTACCTCAACATTCTGCAGGTTGTTCACATAAATGGGGATAGAAGAGGCTTTTTAAACATTTAGAATGTCAAACGTATACATTATTTTTGTTCCCACTGACGTCACACAGACAACATGCAGAGAAAAAAAACAGCACCTTTCTCTAAAAAACAGGAATACATTTTTGTCTTCTTTTAGATATTTGTTGTTCACAGATTCCAGCTGTTTAAATGTTTTTAAACCTAGTGTGTTAGAAGTCAGTTTCATTAGAAAATGTTCAGCTCACTGCTGCCATCTGGTGGTGAAAATACATCATCATTGATTACCAGCAAAGAGGTATTTTGACAACAAGCTCAAACTAAACTTTGGATCCTCCAGAATTCCTAGTTGTAAAAAAAGTGTGACAGAACATGTTTTCACTTATCATTTTAAGTTGGTCTTCATTAAGGGACATCAAAAAGCAGCAGATTGGTTTCCTGTTTGTCGTGTTTGTTGACATGGCCGATGGCTTATCACTGCTCATAAATTATTATTTAAACCTACATTCTAAGAATATCATCCAATCCCACTCAGAAGCCAGTGTGGCTTTTTTGTTGTACAGATGTCACATTCGGGTAACTGTGGCTGTACCAGGAAGTCTGCAGCTTATATCATGTTGTTAACCAGGAAGTCTGTGTTCTGACTCAGTGTGGCAACCTTTGAGGAGATGGTTGAGCCTTATCGGCTGAAGGAAGACAACATGGAATTGGAGGCAGCTGAGAGGTTGAAAAACAGCGAACCCTGGAGAATCACAGACAACGAGCTGGAACTGTACCGCGCCAAGGTCTGCACCCACTCTCTGATTTACTGCAACACACACGGCACACACACTCTGATTCACCGGTTTAGAAGGAAAATGCTGCAAAAATATTTTTATTTCATTATTTTACCATGCAAAAGTCTTTGCATGAGAGGTTGAAACAACCTCTCATACCAGTGTTGTGTTCAAGACCACCTAACCCGAGACCAAGACAAGACCAAGACCAGAGTGTATCGAGACCGAGACAAGACCAAGACTTTTAGGGTCCGAGACCAAGTCAAGACCAAGACCAGAGTGTATCGAGACCGAGACAAGACCAAGACTTTTAGGGTCCGAGACCAAGTCAAGACCAAGACCGAGGGAAGTCGAGACTGAGTCAAGACCAAGACCAGCGGTCCATGCTACATGACACAATAAAATGTAAAATATGATCAAAATTGCTTCTCAAAATAATCTGAAAGATCCATATTCCCATAAAAACACCTAGATATTAAATACTTAATACATTTTACCAATATTAAATATTCCATTTCTGTGTTACAATGTGTGATGGTCTCGTGCCATCCCTAAAAACATAGCACCCTGGGCATTTGCCCATATTGCTCATATAAGAAACCACCACTGTTGCACCATTAAACATAGCAATTGAGGCAATGCCCTGACGGTAAATAATGCTCAACTACGAACACTGACCAAGGAGCAACAAGCAAGTAGTAACCAAACAGAAGGCGCTCATCATGACTGTTTTCACTCTCTCTCCCAGTACATGAAGCCAGGTAGTCGACACCATGGCAGACATTACAGCTGCCACTTTGAACAAAAACAATCAAAGAGCAATGTGCATGCTCTGCGTGCTCTTTCGTTCTTGTGTTTTAGTTATTTGTTAATTTAAATATCAACGTACATAATTAAATTAAATAATGATGCAGTGTACACAGAGCATTACAAGAACAAGGAACGGGTGTTCTGTCAGGTCAGATCGTCATACGCTTAGCACAAACTCACGGTGTTCTGTCAGATCAGCATACGTTGTCAGATAGTCGTACGCTTAGCTCAGACATGCGCTGTCATTACCATATGATTTTATTTAATCAGCAACATAGAATCATGACGTAGATCATCATACACTTGGTTATTAACAGTTGTATGGCATCCAGCTGCAGCCAGACTGGCTTTAAATACACTTTGAAACCACGACAACGCATATCTATCTAGTTATCATATTATGTCATAAACAATTTAATGACTTATTTTCGTCATAACTTGTTGCGTATGCTGAACTGACAACTCCACTGACGGTCGGACTTCTTAAGGCGCATGGGCAGGCACGGTACTCACTGCATGTATGCTAGGAACATAGATCATGACGTAGATCGTCATACACTTTATTAACAGTTGTATGGCGTCCTGACTTAGCGGTTAAGTGAGTTTTACACGGGTGTAAATGTAATGTGGGAAGGTAATCATAACAGAAGGGGGGGCTACTCTGATAACAAGGAAAGGGGTAAAACAGAACTAAGTTCTACACACAGACAGTTTTACAACTAGGAGTATCACAGGAAGACCTCTTCTTACACACAGTTTAACAAATTCCTCTTCTCTAGGTTAAGAGAGAACAAAATGGAAAAACAACTTAATCATATATTAAACTAAAACTACTTATGTAAGAAAGATAACAGTAATTCTAACAACCAGCCCTGCATGAATTATCATGCATCAGCCCTGCATGATAATTCTAACAACCAGCCCTGCATGTCATGCAGGACAAACTGTCCCTCTGTATCCAGCAGAGGGACAGTTTGCTGGATACAGCAAACTATATATATAAATGTACATATTTATGTCAATATATATTGACATAAATATTGACATAAATCAATAGACATGATTTATGTCTATTGAGTAGCTTTTCCATGAAATGGAAGAGCTACTAAAGTAGGTCTTCTATTTCATGTCTATTGAGTTTCAGAGACAGAGACTGTTTTGGTTGCCTGAGCTTTAGGGAAAAGGTTTTTCTGATTTCCGCATGCAGCACTGCTGCCTCACTAAGTTGACAAAACATTTGATATGGTGCCGTTAATGCATCGTGTCACTCAAAAAATAAGAATAAAAAAATAAAACCAGCGTCATGCACAATTATGAGGCAGTCTGCACCAAGGTAAACTTCGGTGATCAAACCGCGACGGTGTGCGAGGCGGCCAATGCCAGAGATACCAAGCGGTGTGACTGGTGCGTGCTCTCTGCTTCAATTCATCAACTATAAACCCATCTGTCAGGAACTATTCTGCCCTGCCAGAGATATGCTCATCACTTGCAGTATGGCTTATTTTAAAATAAGCCATACTAAGGAATTGTGATTTTTTTTTTCTTTGTGTATAATGAAAACATAAACACACACTTAGCCTGGAGGGGGAAGGGGCCGTGTAAAGCCTGGCAACCCACCTAACTTGTAATATACTGCCTGCAGTCACAACTGTTCTCGGTTCTAGCTGCTAAAATCACTGCAAAGCTTCAAACTGAATCATTAGCCGTCAGTTGTTTTCTCCACGTCTTCACATGACACTGACATTTGAAGAGCCTGGATGATTGTTGTATTTACAGATCATTCTACAACAATGACCACAGCTTATGCAATTAGCAGAGAATGCATAAAGAAGTACAGCATCAAAAAGGCATGATGAAATGCATCTGTTTCCATCTGTGAGATTGTCCTGCCCCCCACACCCTGAGTCTGAGTGCGGTGATCTAGATTCAGGGGTCTCAAACTCCAGTCCTCAAGGGCCGCTGTCCTGCAGTTTTTAGATGTGGCACAGGTACAAAACACTGGAAGGAAATGGCTTAATTACCTCCTCCTTGTGTAGATCAGTTCTCCAGAGCCTTGCTAATGACCTAATTATTCTATTCAGGTGTGGCGCATCAGAGGCACATCTAAAAGTTGCAGGATAGTGGCCCTCGAGGACTGGAGTTTGAGACCCCTGTTAGAGGAATGTTTCTAACTGTGTGTTGTATTTGTTCTCCAGACCAATCGTCAGATCAGGCTCAATGAGCTACTGAAGGAACACTCCAGCACTGCCAACCTCATCGTCATGTAAGCCTGCATTCACCATTGATCGTCTGTTGTAGCGCCACTTCATGAATGTGATAGTGTGTCCATTCCAACGCTGTCGCCCAAATATGAAAGAGCTAGATCTTTGTTTTAACTGTTGTTCCTCTCTCCAGGAGCCTGCCATTAGCTCGGAAGGGCGCAGTCTCTAGTGCCCTCTATATGGCCTGGCTGGAGGTGCTGTCTAAGGACCTGCCCCCCATCCTCCTCGTGCGTGGCAACCACCAGAGCGTCCTCACCTTCTACTCTTAGTGTTAGCACAGGGAAAAATCCTGCGTTTTTAAGTCTCACATTCACTTCTGCGGCTGATAGCAAAGCCACACACATGTTCCAGTTAAATCCCAAAATAAAAGGTGCACCATCACACTCCAGAGACTGTAGAAAACACAGCCACTGTTGATCTAAAGAAGGAAGTGATACTGGTTGAGACGTTGATGAAGGAATTTCAGGGTTAGGGTGGAAATTATTGGTAAGGTTGCCCTCTTGGCTCCTTTCTTTTCTATTTATTCCAAATTTTCCTCTTTTTTTTTGTAGCTTTAGTTTTTTTCAACTTTCGTGCATAAGTTGTCATTTCTGTTCAAATTATTTTCTCTTGGGCTGTAATTCAGGCATTCATAATATTTGTGATTTTTTGTTCTCATGGTATGGAATATCTTGAAGTTATTAGGACCAGTTGCCACGTCTGTTAGCAATAATCACCTAGTCATTTGTTTTAGACATTGGAGAGAACAACACATTCTGAAGCCTTACAGATGTGCCTTTTGGTCGGATCTGATGAAATTAGTTGAATCTCTAATCAGATAAACAATATGACCCATATTATTGGCGGTTAAGTAATAATTTTAATGCATTTATGGTGATTCTTTCTTAGTTAAATCAGTTTAGATTTGGGGGTGAAGCCTTTCTGTCTTTTTGTTTTTAGATTTTTCTAATCTGCTTATGGTTCAAAGCCCTGCTGGTCTTCCATTGTAAAGCTGTTGATCATTTTCAATAGCCTGTTATTGGACACAGTTGACTGTTTGGGTCCAGTGCCTGCATCAGATTGTATTTGTTTTTAAATTAAACATGCAAACAGTTAGCAAAGAGGCTTCCAGCCTTGTTGGTTGGAAGCTGCTGAGTAATGTTTGTTTCTGTTCTTCCCCTCTAAAGACTCTACTCTCTTCAACGACCTAATTAAAACCTTGCCTTAATGATGCTTTCCTTTCTCCAAAGCCATACTGGCTGTGTGATTTGTGGATAAATGTGGAAGCAATCCGTGGTTTGTCTTCAGTCTCAGCTCGTTTGTAATGTAGATGCATCCATCTGTAGTGTCGTTGAATTTGGTGTGCTCTGGTTTTTAACTGCACATTGCTGTTGAAGTGCTCTGTCCGCTGACTGTAATATTTGGCACTGATGTATACTGATGTAGGCTGACAAGCCTACTGGGCTCCTTTGCTCCCATCAAGCTGCACTGTGGAGTGTTGTCCTCCTGGTCTCACAGAGCTCACACCTCCCCACATCCAGAATATGTTTTGACTGAGTGTGATGATGTACCTCTATGCATTTGAGCAGTTGAGCTGAAGTTCCAGTCCAGTAGTTTTCTGTGCAGTGGAGCCTTGCTTCATTTGATGGGAACCTTCAACAATCCTCCATTGGCTCCAAGCAGCAGTACCATTGTTCCATGAAAAGCCATATAGAACTTCTCTGCTCTGAGGTGTGAAAAATAGGTCAACTGTAGAACACAAAGCTCGTAGAACTGTAGTTTATGCTTGGAGAAGTAAAGTTTGGCTGATTTTTAAAAGTTTTTACTAAATAAACTTAATAAATGTACATCTATTGCTTATGCAATCATTAGAAGTGAATAAGTACAGTTTTAATGGTGTACTTCTGCTGTCAAATTAAAAAATAGAGTAGGTCAGGAGTTAGTGAGCAGATACCTTTCACCTCAAATTCTGTTAAGTAAATGTTGACTAAAGTAAATAAGTCATTGGATTTCCAGATGAGAGAATCAATGTGACTTTGCAGGTTGTTCGACTATAGAAAGCGATTTAGGTCGTCAGATGAACAGCTTCTAATTTTGCTGATCAATGTTGTTTTAGATAAGAGATGGCTTACAACATTAAAGTCAAATTCAGTTCTGTTTTGATTTGCCCTTCTACTCATGTCTTCTTTTTTTTCAAACAAGTTTAGTTTTCACTGATTGTATGCAATTTATGAAGAATGTCAACCAATGCTTAGGTTAGTGGAATGTAATGTATTTATTATGAAGTCCGGCTTCTGAGTGAGCAGATTTTTTTATTTTATTTTTTTTATTGCTTTATTCTCATGTATTTTCCACATAGACAGCAATAAGATCTTTATCACTCATCCTTCTGTGCTTCTCCTGCACACTGTTCCAGACACTTTGTCCTGAGAAATCAGCAAAGCACCTTTACTATTATTACACCCATCCGTAGGAGTGAGAGAGGATGTTCCTGTTTGTCTATGGAAAACTTTCCAATGTTGAAGACAGGTGGTTCCTTTCTGTTTGGGGGAAGGAACAAACTTCCCAGCTCATTTCTTGTGTTTGGGGAAGCTTTAGGAAGCATTCCCACTCTGAGGACTGTTCTATCAAAGTGGAACGTTCTAGACCTTTCAGAATTAGTTTTAAGTTTGTTTAAAAATCAGACTTTCACTCAAACAGATGCAGTTCACAAAATGTGTTCTTCACCGGTCTTAGTGATACATCTGTCCCTTCATTCATATCCCCACAAATCCAAACTATTGTAAAGCCAAGATGCCCATTACCAAACAGTGAAGCAGGTCCATTATGTAGTGCAGTTGTGGTACTGAACAGCATGCAATAACTGCATTCACATTTTGAAATGTAATGATATTGATTGATACTGCCATGGAACCAACAGCTCAAACAGCAATAGTAACAACTGCAATTATATTATTTATAGTTTTTGCAAACATAATCAAGTTTATCCTTATGACCATAAGTAAGTTTTTGTCAATCATTTTCCCCAGTTATCATAAGCAGTATGATAATTATCCATCCCAGCTAGCTGCTGTACACATCAGGCTATTTTGAGCTGTTAATGGTGAATTCTATAAATGTCCATTGAGCCTTCAATATGAACTAATTGAAGAATATACAAATGAATGCACAGAACAAGCTGGACTTTATTTAAGCCTGTACTCAAAGAGAAATTAGATTTGATGTTTGAAATCACTTTTGTGTATTAAACAGAATAAAGATGTGACTTTATGTTCATTGCCATACTGTGAGCCTTCACTCTCCCTTCTGTTTTAGAGCAACACTGAAGAAAACACACATACATTATTCTGTATTTATATGTTAAAGAAGATATATAGACATATATTCAGCATATACACATACATATATCGGTCAGTCTGACCTATAGGAAATCTTTATCTTTGATATGTCACATTTTGATCAAAACCTAACTTTTACAAACAGGGGTTTGTGCCTATTGATTTGATCAGTTCTCTTAATTAATAGGTTATAAAGAGTATTGGAGAATATTCCAATGCTCTGTTCCACAGATCAGAAGTCATTTAATATTTCAGATTTAAGGCAGCGTTTCTGAGATCATAATCCAACGTTATTCTTTCTTAGCCTGATCCCTGTCACCCGCTCATTCCAGAACCAAAATGACTGGTAATACGTTTTCCAACATAATAAAGTAATCACAATCCTAAAGACCTGCAGACATTGGCCTCCTTTCCACTAACATGGCCTAACCTGTAAATAATCTAATAATGTTTCATTTAGTATGAAGAAAGTATTTATTTTAGATCTGGAATTTCTTCTTTTTTTTTCTTGTGTAATATTTTGGATTCAGTACAAAATTATTGTGCATGTTTTTCTGTTAATATTCTGCTTGCCTTTTAATTTTAGCTAAATTGTATTTTTTGACTATCTTTTCGATGCCTTTTGAGACAAAGACCTGGTTAAGATCAGAAAAAGCAATACCAAGCTTTGACAAACATGGATGGAATCAACCTGGCTGGTTGAAGTAGTAATGATTTGATTCACTGTACTGTTAACAGTCACAGATATGTTTTTTCTAACATTTTAACAGTTATGATTACAAATACTTTGTATATCTTTATTGCAATAAATGAATCAAATGACATCTGTTTTTGGTTTGCGTTTTTGAGTCATATGTGTTCCAAATTATTATGCAAGTGATATTTTCTCAGATTTTCCTAAATGGTCAATGCAAATGATGGTCAGTATAATTTTCAAGTCATGAACTATTACAGTATAAATCAAATTTTACTGAACAAACCTCCCAATTAGATGTTGTTGTTTTTTATTTAAAAAAAAAATCAAAATGCACTGTTCCATATTATTATGCACAGCAGATTTTCTAAATGTTTTATGGATTATAAAGAACTGCAAACAGTCATTCTTTGAATGATGTACTAAAATCAAAAGCTATTTCAATCAAAAACATCTTAACAGACAGAGTTGCATATTAACATAGGATCCCTTCTTTGGACCCACTTGCACAATTCTTGCGTCCATTGAACTTGTGAGTTTGTGAGTTTCTGCTTGGATTTCTTTGCAAGATGTCAGAATACCTTCCTAGAGCTGCTGTTTTGATATGAACTGCAACCCACCCTCAGATCTTCTGCTTGACGATACTTCAAATAGGGCAGAGGTCAGAGGAGGATGGTGACCACACCATGAGTTTCTCCCCTTTTCCCCATAGAAGGTACGGGCTATTCTTTTTGAACCATGAAAGAAAGTGATCAGTCAGAAAGTCCATATACTTTGCTGAGGTAATTTTCACTCCTTCTGGGACTCTGAAGGGGCCGACTAGCTCTCTCCCCATGAATTCGGCCCAAAACATGACTCCACCACCTCCTTGCTGACGTCACAGCCATGTTGGGACGTGGCGGCCATCCACCACCAATCCACTACTGCATCCATCTGGACCATCCAGGGTTGCACAGCAGTCATCAGTGAACAAGTCTGTTTGAAAATCAATCTTCATGTATGGCTGGGCCCACTGCGTCCATTTCTGCTTGTGAGCACTGGTTAGGGGTGGCTGAATAGTACACAACAAGCCTCTGGAGGATCCTCCTCCTTGAGGTTTCAGAGGCACCAGCAGCTTCAAATAATTTTGCTGCTTTGTAAGGACATTTTAGCATCTGCTCTCTCAATCCAATGAATTTGTCTAACAGAAACCTTCCTCATTATGGAACAAACAAAAGGGGGTTTGTTCTGATTCAGAACAAACCCCCTTTGTTCTGAATCAGCCACAAATCTCTTCACGCTTCAGCTTTCGTTAAATATCTAATGTTTTCATATCTTGTCCACTGCACTAAACTATGATGATCCTTTCTCTTTCCCACAATGCTTGAAACCTGTGACCTGCTTAATAATGTGGAACATTCTTCATAGGCAGATTTCCTTTAATTGAGCTCACCAGACAAACTAATTAACCCAGGTGTGTGAAATTAATTATAGTGATTCAAAGAGCCCTGAAACACAATATAATCTATTAATTTAATGGCACAACAAAATTTTTTATCTTTATGACACTTAAATCCAATTTACATAATAATTGTCCATTTAAAACAAAGGCAGCCAGAATAGTCATTATAAGCATCGTCTTTAATGGTTATGTGTTTGTCTAAAGCACTTCCTTTAACATGCAGGAAGAAGAGTAGACTCCCATTGCCTTTCTTGTATGCAAGTAATAAAACATTTGACTAGAATAGATTCTATTATCCTTTGCATTTCTTATCTATAATATGTATTGTGTACTTTTGTCATTTTTGCCAATTACAATCATTTTACACATGACCTGTTAAAAAGAACATATTCACTGATCCTTCAGTCAGGAGTGGAATTTTCAGAAGATTGGAGCAAGCTGACCTTCAAAAACTTTGAAATGTCCATAAGTTTTAGTTTTGAGAAAAAGGTCACTTCCTCTAAGATGTGGTGTGTAAGTTTAATGCAGACAGATGTCTTTTACAGTTTTGTATGACAAAATTTTAATTTTACGAAATTTTATTTTAAATTTCATAGCAAGTAGGACCACAATTGGCTTTATGAGTAAAGAAAGCCAATCATTACCTCAAAAATATTGGTTATTTTTAAGGTAAGATCTTGGTAGATAGTTTGGGGGGCTGCACAGTGGAACAGTTGGTAGAAATGTTGCCTTGCCTTGTTCTAGGTTCAATTCCCAGCCCCGGTCTTTCTGCATGGAGTTTGCATGTTCTCCCTGTGCATGCGTGGGTTTTCTCCGGGTACTCCGGCTTCCTCCCACAATCCAAAAACATGACTGTCAGGTTAATTGGCCTCTCCAAATTGTCCCTAGGTGTGAATGTGTGTGTGTGCATGGTTGTGTGTCCTGTCTGACTCTGTGTTGCCCTGCGACAGACTGGCAACCTGTCCAGGGTGACCCTGCTTCTCGCCCAGAACGTTAGCTGGAGATAGGCACCAGCAACCCTCCCGACCCCACTAAGGGACAAGGGTGTAAAGAAAATGGATGGATGGATAGATAGTTTGGACAATGTATCCTAGGGACAATTTGGCCTCTCCAAATTGTCCCTAGGTGTGAATGTGTGTGTGTGCATGGTTGTGTGTCCTGTCTGACTCTGTGTTGCCCTGCGACAGACTGGCAACCTGTCCAGGGTGACCCTGCTTCTCGCCCAGAACGTTAGCTGGAGATAGGCACCAGCAACCCTCCCGACCCCACTAAGGGACAAGGGTGTAAAGAAAATGGATGGATGGATAGATAGTTTGGACAATGTATCATCCCCTATTGTCTTTTAGAGTAGATGATGCTGATTATAGCACAATAGTTGCATCCAAATCAGCTATGTTGTAAAACTACAATAGGCACTATTATGACAATAAGAGAAGCACAAATTAGCAAAATTACTGAGAGAACAATTTTGGAAAGTCTTTTTCTCTTGTGCTCTGCTTCTTTTCTCTTGAGCAGAGAGTCAAATCCTGGAGTGTACAGGTCTTCAAGCCAAAAGTCAAGCTCTTTGGGTGTTTTTGTGTCCTATATGGGGGGACAAAAATGAAAAAAACAATCATTATTTTTTCTGTGATTTTCTACTTTTTTCATAGTAATTTGTTCCTGGGAATTTTAACCAACCAAACAACAGAAGCAAAAGGGAAAACAATAGATTTTTTTTTTTTGGCAAAGAGTTGTGAATTATCTTTAGAGACGTTATTTCAGTTTGAAAATAAAAAGAAATGTTATTTATGTTTATGACTTATCCTCAAATGTTCATTAAAAAGATTGCATCGCCTTCTTTCTAAAGGTCATATTGTAGATTTGTTGACTCTTGTCTCACAGACAACTTTTCACCTTTTGGCTTCTAACAGTTTAAAAGCAAGGTAATTGGACCTCAGAAGGTCCTGGGTTCAATTCCAGTTCTGGGGTCTTTCTGTGTGGAGTTTGTATGTTCTCTCTCTGCATGCATGGGTTCTCTCCAAGTACTCTGACTTCCTCCCACAATCCAAAGACATAACTTGGTTGATTGGTCTCTAAATTCTCCTGACGTGTGTATGAGTGTGTGTGTGCATGCACACACACACACATCTCTATGCTGTCCTGCAATGGGCTAGCAACTTGTCCATGGTGAATCCACCTTTCACCTGGAGATAGGCACCAGCACTCCTTGCAACCTCAATAGGATGGATAATTTAAGAAGATGATATAATCAGTTGAGGATGTGGAATAATATACACTTACTTCTGCCTATTTCTTTTTAAACAATATATTTTACATATCTGACAAGTTTTGCACTTGCTTATTTTTTTTCTTTTGGGTTATGTTCAAAAACAAATAAACTCAGCTAAACATTAAACATTTGATGCACATCTTCAAAGGAGCATTGAATCAAGCCTTCTACATTAAACAGAAGAGCTGCTCTAGGTCCATATTTGAACACCTTGTAGTGCAGCATTTCCTCTTCTTGCCAGGTGATTTCATAAGGCATATTTTGTTGTGAATTGGCCCTATCGATAAACTGCATTGAGTTTAGTTGAACAAGACAAGTCAGTAACACTTTATTTGACGGGGTGTACGTATACTGACATGACACTGTCATAAACATGACATATCAGCTGTCATGAACATGAGCCTGACATCAGTCTATGACTGAAGTGACATTTGGTAAATAATGACACTTTTAATGCAAAGTTGTTCTAAAATTTGCCTTGAAAATGCCAACTTTGCATTAAAGTACAAAATATTGTAAAGTTGGTACTGTTATATCATGTTTATAACGGTGTCATGTCAGTCTTACACACATCCCGTCAAATAAAATGTTACCAAGAAGTCTAGTTGCTTCCTAATTAAACATTTAGATGTGGATCACAGGTGAAAAGCTGACTCAATGTGGTGGAAATGTTCTAAAGGTTGATCAAATGAGCTGACCTTTTATTGCCTTTGTTCAGATTAAAGATGAACATATAGTTTATGATTATATAGGCTGCAAAATCCCTTGGTTTCTGTCATTAACTGCAAAATACCTTCAAATAATCTGTTAAGTTGCCATGGATAGTTTGTGTGTCATATTCTTTGATGGTCCAGGAAGGCTTAAACCTTTCATTGTCTGCCGTGTCGATGGATTTTATATCCATGTAAAGAGGATTCCTTTTGATGTTGTACTTCAGAGTTACTGGAGTTATGTGCTTCTCCAGATATCTGTCCACAAACACCACAGGACTGCCCTCTGAATATGGAGGAATTTTTCTTCCATGTTGGGTTGTTTGTTCCCGCTGTCAGAAAAAAAGGAATTATTTTATTCTTATCTAACTGAGAATAAAATAACCATCTTAACATTGCAGATTTTGTAGATAAATTTACAAAGTAACCTAAACTTGAACTCCTAAACTACCTTTTAATGTAGTTGAGGCAACAACAAAGTTACTGTTTTATCAGCATATCAGCATCTGACCTCACATGCACGCTTTGATTTAAATATTTTTTAAGTATAGAAAGACCAATCATTCATAAAAACAACATATTACACACAAAGTCACTGTGAGGAAGGAGCATGCTGTAGAGTAGTGGTAGCTCTGTTGCTCCATACCTGTAAATAGACCCGGTTCTGCCATCGTCTCTGACTGGAAACAAATGCTCCAACCTGGAACATGCCATGGGTAGCATCCAAAATGCCAACATCCAACTGCAGGAACTTTTCAGGGTGATTGTTGTTGGGTAGAACAGAAATATCCATCTTTGGTCTGCAGTGACTGCTTTATCTGCCTGCAGCCTCTTTCTATACACATGCTCACTTTAGCTGGCAAACTTGCCAATTATTCATGAAAAGCAAGATATTTATGAAGCTGTATCACTTGCAGGTGAGGTAACCTAATCTTATCACTGAAGACCTGATACAAAGAAGTAATACTGCCAAGAGAGAAGCAAAGACAGGGAGAGAGAGGGGAGCGTTAGCAAGGTCAACCCCATAGTGTCAGGTTCACTCCTCCTTGATGAGTGACAGTAGACAATCGCTTGCTTTGTGTCATTGACTTTACAGCAATCCCTCATACTGAGCATGTATGGAGAGGAAAAACTCCCATTTCAAAGAAGAAACCTCCAGCAGAACCGAAACCAGGCTCAGTACAATCGACCATCTGCCAAAACCGACTGGAGGTTTGAGAAGACAGAAAAGATACACAAAAGAGAAACCGCTGAACTGATGGAGTATTTTCTATGTTAATGAAAATGTAGCCTAGTGGAAACTAAGACTTTACAATTTACCACCACTAGAGTGCACTGTAGGAACATCCCGGAAGTCTGTAGGAAGTCAATGAAGCCAGTAGAACGCTTTTCACAGTGACGTCAGACAATGGCCGCCATAACCATAGACATAATATAAGGATAGACGCCTCATGGACCGCTCTCGCCTATTGTCGCTGACGAGATTTAGGGTGGCCATCTTGGAGCGGTCCACCACTCCACTCAGCGTTATGTGTTTAGCAGGCACAATGACGTATCAGCGCATTTAATCGATCATAACACGCTTGTTACTGGAAACCTTATTCAAACATCTATCAAAGCTACATTTATAAACAATTGTATTTTTTAAGTATGTTTTTAATACATAGTTCAGCATATTTAAATATGCTTAGTGGCTATAACAATAGAATAGGAATGGAATATTCTGATATTGATGTATGATGATTATATTACAAAGCACACGGCTGTCAGCTGTTCATAATTTATTTAATAAATGATTTAGTAATATCAATACATATTTATATAACTATACAAACACTAATAAATAAAGATTAATAATGGCACAAATAAATAATGATTAATACTGAATAATATATATATATATATATATATATATATTCTTATCTAACTGAGAATAAAATAACCATCTTAACATTGCAGATTTTGTGGATAAATTTAAACATGTATATATATATATATATATATATATATATATATATATATATATATATATATATATATATATATATATATATATATATATATATATATATATATATATATATATAGCAGTGTTGTGGTACTCGAAGTTGGTCTTCGTCTTAAGACCGGTCTTAAGACCATTTTTTGATGGTCTCGGTCTCGTCTCGGACCGAGACCGCATTTGGTCTCGGTCTTGTCTCGGTCTCGGGCTCTGAGGACTCGGCATTTTATTTCAAGACCAGTCAAGACCGCAACTGTGAAAATATCACTAAACGTACAGCATTCAGTCCACTTTATTTGTTAACATTTTTGTTTTCAGTGGATGCAAAACACACCGATTAAAATCCAAGCAACTAAGTGTTTCTGTTACTCCCCCCTCCCCTCCTCACCTTTTACTCTCCCTCCCCCGCCCCTCCCCACCTTTCACTCGCGCGCGGCGCTCCAGGACATGCGCAGTGGTATCCTCGGCAGAAAATGTTTGTCTAATCGTCAGTAATATAATAGCACTGCATAAATAGTAAGAAATCCGATGGCCACAGCTAACTCAGCAGCGCTTCGCTTTCACAGACGGTGGAGACAACGTCTAACTTTTTTCGTCACTTAGAAAAGTAGCTCAAAGAAGGTAAGCTCCGTTAACATGATGTTAGCAAAGCTAGCTGTACAGAGACACATAAGCATTGTGATGAAAAATGTTATCACTCACTGTGCTGAATTATTGTGCGGAGGTGTTGACTGACTTGTCGCATATATGGGACAACGCTATGTCCAAAAGTCTGCAATATAGTGATGTGACATTCAGAAACAGTCGATTCTTCTCCACGGCTCTTTACTTATTAGATAGGACTGGAGTGTTACTCACTGAGAGCCGTTGTTCTATCAGATAGCCATACGCTGTCAGGTTAGCATACATGCATTAAGCATTAAGAAATCCGACCGTCAGAGGAGTTGTCAGTTCACCATACGCAGCAAGTTATGATGAACATAAGTCATTAAATTGTTTTCAATCATAACTATATAGATATACATGCGTTGTCGTGGTTTCAAAGTGTATTTAAAGCAGGTCTGGCTGCAGCTGGAGTCAACTACAACACACGACCATGTAAAACTCACTTAACCGCTAAGTCAGGATGCCATACAACTGTTAATAACAAAGTGTATGACGATCTGCGTCATGATTCTATGTTGTTGATTAAATTAAATCTTATGGTAATGACGTGTCTGACAGATATAGCCGGTGTTCTATCAGATTACCATACGCTGTCAGGATAGCATACATGCGCTGACTTAATGCCAGCGCATGTGCATTAAGTCCGACCGTCAGTGGAGTTGTCAGTATACGCAACAAGTTATGACGAAAATAAGTCATTAAATTGTTTATAATATGACATAATGTGATAACTAGATGGATATACATGCGTTGTCGTGGTTTCAAAGTGTGTTTAAAGCAGGTCTGGCTGCAGCTGGATGCCATACAACTGTATGGCATCCAGCTGCAGTGTATGATGATCTACGTCATGATCCTATGTTGCTGATTAAATAAAATCATATGGTAATGACAGCGTATGCATATCTGAGCTAAGCGTACAACTTGACAACGTATGCTGATCTGACAGAACACCGTGAGTTTGTGCTAAGTGTATGACGATCTGACCTGACAGAACACCCGTTCTTTGTTCTTGTAATGCTCTGTGTACACTGCATCATTATTTTATTTTATTATGTACGTTAATATTTAAATTAACTAATAATTAAAACACAAGAACGAAAGAGCATGCACAATGCTCTTTGATTATTTTTGTTCAAAGTGGCAGCTGTAATGTCTGCCATGGTGTCAGACTACCTGGCTTCATGTACTGGGATAGAGAGTGAAAACAGTCACGATGAGCGCCTTCTGTTTGGTCACTTCTTGCTTGTTGCTCCTTGGTCAGTGTTCATGGTTGAGCGTTATTTACCGTCAGGGCATTGCCTCAGTTGCTATGTTTAATTGTGCAGACAGTGGTGGTTTCTTACATGAGCAATATGGGCAAATGCCCAGGGCGTTATGTTTTTAGGGATGGCACGAGACCATCACACTTTTTAGCACAGAAATGGAATATTTAATATTGGTAAAATGTATTAAGTATTTAATATCTATGTGTTTTATGGTAATATGGATCTTTCAGATTATTTTGAGAAGCAATTTCGATCATATTTTACATTTTATTGTGTCATGTAGCACGAGCCGCTGGTCTTGGTCTTGACTCGGTCTCGACTCCCCTCGGTCTTGGTCTTGACTTGGTCTCGGACCCCAAAAGTCTTGGTCTTTGTCAGAGTTGACACCTATTAAACACAGCACATAACACAGGAAAGACAAGAGAAAGTTAGATTCTTAATACTCGCGAGGAGAACAGACAGAGATGTGCTTTCAGTTACAAATCTCCTGCTCTGAAGCACATTTGCCTGCCCCTCTCTTTTTATTGTCTTTAGGATCCCTCATCACAGAGAGCGCTGTAACTCTAAAGGGAGGGGAAAAGACACTTCATCACACAGTCACAGCGCCAAGATTATCGCTAACTAACAACACAATTTATCTCGCACTAGCTTATCTAGTTCCTGACCCAGGATCAAACAGGACAAGTTGTGAATCTTCACGGCGATGGTTTTATAGCTATCTAAGAGGTCAAAGCAGGCCGTTCTGTGAAGAGCTGCTGTCACTGCTCTTCTTCAGAGAGGCCTTCTGAGAAAGCAAGCCAGAGTGATTAACAATACAGAAACATTCCTTAAAACATATGACTAAACTAAATAAGTAAGAATACATAAGCTAAGAACATAATAAAGATATAACAAATAGTTGATAATAATACAATTTACCTAAATTAATACAATTTACCTAACAGTCTTGTCTCGGTCTCGATACACTCTGGTCTTGGTCTTGTCTTGGTCTCAGGTTAGGTGGTCTTGAACACAACACTGATATATATATATATATATATATATATATATATATATATATATATATATATATATATATATATATATATATATATATATATATATGTGTGTGTTTATGTTTTTCAGCCGAGTCCAAAATCCGATGTGAGATTCATCCGTGCTGCAGTGAATCCGTCTCTCTTTAATGATATTTCCCTCTTCTTCCTCACATCGTATCTTTATGAAACTTTCAAAACAAAAACGGAAGATTTAGGATGTATCTTACTTTTGACAGAGTGAAAGAATATAAATAATAGTCTTTACCACATGTGTAAACTTTGCCGGTGAATGTTATACCACATAATATAAGTTTTATAATATATTGTTTCATTTCTAATATAGGCTCTTGTGTCAGATAATCTAAGTCAATGTTAGAGAATAATTAGTTTTTTTAGATTTGCAGAATCTCAGTTAGCCTTCATAGCGGGGCTGAACCCGTATTACACCAAGTACTGTAGCTAATATTAGCTGGTATCTCGCCGGTGGACATAAATACAGTAAAGTAATATTCTAATCACAATATATACACAATAATATGTCCATCTTACTTGTGAAATGTTGTTTGTGGAGCCCTCGCATCAATAATCCATAGATCCGAACAACAATATCCCTCAGTGCTGAGGCATCTTCTACTGTTTTGATTGAGCAAAGTAGGAAGGTACACCGCTCCAAGATGGCCGCCGTATTTCCTGCGCCGGAGCGGCCAATGCGGGGCCATAATAAAGATATAACAAATAGTTGATAATAATACATTATGACCATATGTCTATGGTCATAATATATGACCATAGACATATATTATGTCTATGGTCATAACTCAAAGCGGTGTGATTTTGCTTCGGAAAACCAGACTGAAAAATTCAGGGGTACTCATTATCTTAAGGATATAATAAAAGGTAAGGTTAATAATAACAGCATTTAAGTGTTAGATAGCTGGTTAACTACACACACCGGAACTAAAGATACACTGGATCGAGTCAAAACGGATGTTGTCTGTGAAAAGGGTCTATTTTGAACACGGCATCCTACGCCCCTCCATGAAGTGTGTACTCAATCAAAGTGAACACATGCTCGAATGTGTCGCAACTTCGACATCCAAATGGCGGACCGGTCACTGTTTTAGGCATTTGTACTGCTAAAAAGTACAATTATAACAACTGCAGATTTATTTTAAATGTACTTTAAATAAGTGTTTTTTGCTTTTCCAAAGCAAAAAGCACTTTTTTTTGCTTTGGAAAGCAAAGCAAAGCTTGAGTTCATCGAACTTGAGTTCGATGAATTCAAGTTCGAGGATTCATCGAACTTGAAAATTCGATGTATCCTCACATGTTCGGTAGAGTAAAATAAAAATTATTTCAATACTTTACATTTTTTAACAACAAATTCAGCTTGCTCTGTGAACACTGCCACATTTCCAAGATGGTAACTTTTTATTGCAATATGATTTGTCAAAAAATATATATAAATAAATAAAAATACACATTAAATGTAATATTCAATTTAATAGTCTTAAAAGCAATTCTTCTTGTGAATTGCAAATTATATGCATGATTACATATTCAACTGTTACTCAATAAAAAACATCTCTGATTTTAAATGGCTGTAACTTTAGAGACAAAAAATGTAGCAAGTGTTGAGGAAATAAATTTAAAATAAGCTAGTTTTAAAACTTAGCATGTCTTGATTCAAATGGCCTAATTGTGGTTTTGAATTTAGTAATGTATTCTGACTTTTTGACCTTTAATTACCTGTAGTTACAGCAGATGGTTTGCTAGGATTGTTTGAATTGCCTTTTGTCTGTGTGGGAAAACAATACAGGAGAAGTTCTAGCTTTTCACACTCATCTGTGAAAGTCCGTTAACACGGCAGGGGTTTCTGGCTTCATATAGAGGGTCAGAGATAGCTCCTGGTTGGATGAGCAAAGATTCGCCTTATTTGAATAAATTAAAGAAAAGAAGATAAAACTTTCTACACAGAAGTAACAAATCAGATTTTGCTCTTGCAACTTCTCCAAAGACGTCTTTGCTTTTTGTTTGTCGTTTCCATCTTTTGTCTTTTTCTCTCTCAGGTAAATTCATGTGTTGTTTGTGCTCTGAGGTTTCTGATGTTTTGTGATGTTTGTCTGGTCATAGTATGCATCTGTCTTGAATAAATGCTGATTATTGTGACGTTGTTATCTCTGCGTGATCTCAGTCTTTGCGCACAGCATTTTTCTGAACCCGGGCATAAGAGAGGATTTAAAGAGTCAAAAGGTTTTTAAAGTTCAAGAATTTGTCCTCTCTTAACACAAGTAATTCATAAGAATAAAGAACCAGACATCTCTTCATCCCTCAATCACCTCCTAAGGCTAACACAGTACAGTACAGAATATTTTGCTATGATTGCTTCAGTTTCTTATTGTGTTTTTGGTCAACTATTATGGTAAACCATAGTAATTTGCTTAGGATGTTGAGTTTGGATTAAATGTTACATACAATTATTAGCTGATATAATATGAATAACAATTTAAAAAACAACAGTAACAGTTTATTTTTTCTATATTAAAAAAGTTTATCAGGTCTTAGGAAAAATGCGGTTTTATAAATACAGTTCTCTATTATCAATATTATTTTATTAATGTGCGTTGCTAGTTTGGATAACATGACAATCAAGTTATAAGAATGAAGGAAAACATTCTAACAAAACAGACCTGCAGCTGACACAAGTGGCTTTTTGGCTCACTTACATATTAAATGATGAAATATTGTCCTGTTTTTGTTTCATTCTTTTTTTAATTGCCTCCATGAAAAAGCACAGACCACCCTGATTCCTGTGGTAAATTTGGTCTAGAAAAAGCCTCTGAACCCAACTTCTTATTTGCACAAGTATTTTTGCATTAACCTTTAAAATTCCACAAAAATTAAAATTTCTCATGGTGAAGACATGCACCACCATACATGTCTTCAGACCTGCATGAAACTGGGACTGAAACCCCCCGAAGAAACTCCCCTGCTGCCATTGTTCGACAGAAACAAATATTTCTATCTGAATGGAAAGATTCAGATATAAATATTTTAATGATGTTTTAAATAATCGCCAGTCAACATCCTTCAAAAATTATTACACAAAACTGATCTCCCTGTCCTGAGCGCCTGCTATCATGGAGTCGGAATGGAAGAAGGGACGGGGGGAGGATAGGGTTGTGGTTGCGGCCACATCAACGCGGACGCTGCGACGGGTCTGCGCAGCTGTGTTGCGCAGAGATTCACTGGCGATGTAAGATCAGGACGAAAGGAAGAATTCTCCCCTGGAGTCTGTCTGACTAATAAGGTGCACATTGCAGTTTCACCTTGTGCACATATCAGATGTCGTCATTGGGAGAACACCAGCGCTCTGGCCTGACAAAATATGGACAAGCAGGAGCTGGGATCAATGCGGTAAGACGTGAAGCTTCATTTATTTATATATTTGGGCTGTAAGCTCACTGATGTGTGCGGTGACTGATCACGTGAAGCTTTCTATCTTCTGCAACTGCGGCATTACTTATTCTTGATTTATCTGTCATTACACGGTGTGAACTGGGCAGGCTTAAATCTGCAACAATATTCGTCTGAATTCATTTGCAGCGTGCAGTGAGTGTCGGGCTTTGCGCTCTGAGCATGCAGTAAAGCGGTGAAGAATCAGGCGGTTCATTACTAGCTGTTTTCCCATCTTCGAACACTGACATCATCCTCATCAGGATTCTGGCTCCGGGCAGCGGCTATTCATGCAGTACTCCCAACGTGCAGCGTTTGCAAGCTCAGCGCCTCAATGCGACGATCATTAGGATGTCTGCGCTCGGCGGCTCAAGTTTATTTTATTTCACAGACTGCAGGCCGTCAGTGTGGGACTGCTGCAGAGGCTGAATCGGTGCTTTGATGACTGTTCTTAAAAATAAAATAAAAACTCGAGAGAGCATTGGTGAGAGCTTGATGCTGTAGACAAGGCTATGCAGAAATATTTCACATTAAATTAGGGCAGGAGCCAGTGCTATAGTGTCTGCTGATTAATCATTACAACCCAGGTTTAAATGTGGGTAAACAAAAACTCTCGGATTCTTTTACTGAGATCTTCACGTAATAACACACCAGATAACAAAATTAAGACTTTAAACAAATATCTTCATGCTTTAGGTCTCTAGCATGATGAGGCCTAAATAATGATTGTGCTACATCTTTTAGGAGATGTAGCATAATCAGGATATTTATGCAAGGTGGCTTCTTTTCAGGTTGTAACTACTTCAATTCTTGCTGGGTGAAACCATCAGAACCAAATATGGAGAAAAAAAATCATTCAACAAAATCTGAAAAGAATTAAATCATGATATCTTGGCTCCTGTCTTAAACATGTCTGCCTTTGGCAGTCAGGGTTCACTGGAAATCTCTTATCAGTTTGGTAATATCTTAAGGAGGAAATAGAAACAACAAAAATCCAAATAACACATGCAATTCTGGTAAGTGACTATAGACATCAACAACACATCAATAAAGAATATTTTAACATATTCCCACAAAAATGCTACAAGCTTGTTTTGTTGCAAACTTGTAGCATTGCAACAAAACAATTATAAGTAATTTTCTCTTCATTCCACTGGCCCTACTTTACTCCTGTTGAACTCCTTTAATATGCATTTGTCACTTCACCAGAAGGTATCCTTAGGCTACAAATGTGTCTATTTTACTAGTAATATTATTGCAGTCTGTGCATGAATCTTGACCACATTCTTATTGACTGTGTTAGACAAAGTGTTACTAGATTCATTAATTGCACAAAACCCAGATATTTGGTAAGAGACC
Source organism: Poecilia mexicana (assembly GCF_051168715.1). Taxonomy (NCBI): domain Eukaryota; kingdom Metazoa; phylum Chordata; class Actinopteri; order Cyprinodontiformes; family Poeciliidae; genus Poecilia; species Poecilia mexicana. The sequence goes on from NW_028263381.1 coordinate 236,583, forward strand.
AGCTGTCACTGTTTTGTTTTGTTTCAGCTGGGGATCAGTGGGGTTCGGTATCCTGTTTTGTCTGTTTCCATTGTAAAAGTAGCCCATACAACCGACCAATACAGTACTGTTCATGGGCCCTCTTCCCATGAGGTTGATAAGAAAATGATATAGTACAATTATGGTGTCACACAGCACAGTCAGTTGATTGATTGACAGAAAAACACCACTATAAGTACAAGACATATTGGTGTGTCATGTTTGCCATAGCTCTGGTATGGTTCCATATTAGGCATTTGGATTTAAACCCGCCTACTCATTGAGAGTCCAATGGGCCGTGGAACGCTCTCCTTTAACTGACTTTTGTGACGACCTTAAAATACATACTTTATGCGTCCGCCAAGTTTGGTGAGTTTTCATATATGTTTAGGACTCAAAAAGCCCATGAATTTGACGGAAGCATGATAAAAATAAACACTATATTGCAATACATATTTGTTGCACTTAGCTGCTTGGGCCTAATAATAATAATTAAAACTTTTAATTATTCACTTGTTTTCAGTTCTTGCCTGATGTGAAGACTTGAAAATGGCTGAAATCTTCTAATAGAAGTTTTAGTCTCTTCCTTTTTGGTGGCGAAAGATTAGTGAAGATTTCTTGTAGGATTTGGAATATGACATTTGTAGTTATCTGCAACTACATGCAGTTTCACTTATATCATGAACAGTGTCTGTTTGTGGGTTGACAAAGTTCATTCATGACCAGTTTTATGTGATTTGGCGACAATTTTTAGCATAGTAAAAACTTTTTACTGAAACGTTTTTTCTAGCTTTTGATTATTAGCGTTTGAGTAATTTTTAAGTCTTTAATGGAAATCTGTAGGATGAGTTCAGTCAAACGTAAACTGTGTTAGAGGATCAAAATGGCCAGCTTACTGTGGGGGTTTGGATCATGGCTTCAAGAGACTTCTTTGCAGGTATTTGGATTTAAACCCGCCAAATGTGTACCAAATTTCATTATCCTTGACGAAAACTTGAGCCTGATTGTTTTAATGCCTCTGTGGGCTGCTGTGAAGGTATTTTGCCACACTCACCAGATTTTTTCCTAGATTAATATCTTCAGTTTGGTGCAAATGAAATGATTTGTGGAAATTTGGGCTAAATATAAACATAAACATAAACATAACCAAATGTCAGACTGCACCTCACTGCCCTGGTAACGTCCTCCATGAGACCAACTTTTTGTTACACATCTGATTCAATTTGATATGGATTAGGTTGAGAGGGTAAGAAAGGGATCCTTTTTAAGTGAAAATATAACTACTTGTTGCCAGGGAGCTGGGCTTTGGTGAGGGCAGGAAATTATCATATAATGTCACTGGGCAACTGAAATGGATCAAGCTCACCAATTTTGGTGTAACTGCAAATTCTTTTTAAGATTTGTTTGCTCCAGTAGCCTTTGTTTAACAGTTGTCAGACAGGAAAGTGAGTTGCAAGAGAAAGGGAAGACATTCAGCAAAGGTCATCAGGCCGGGACTTTAACCTGTGACAGATATGTCAACAACTAGGGCCTCCATGCATGGACTGCACATTGTCCCTGTGCCATCACAGCACCCCATAACAGTGAAATTCTATGTGAAGGTTATGACATCAAACTTGCCTTTTCACCATAAAAGCATACTTTTATGGTGAAAAGGCAAGTTTTCACCGTAAAACTTGTGGTTTTAAAAGTTTTCACCATAACTTTTATGGTGAAAAGTATGGTTTTCACCATAAAAGCATACTTTTATGGTGAAAAGGCAAGTTTGATGTCTGACCACTCCCTGTAGAAAACAAGAAAACTCATTGTTTTTGATCAGTTTTAATGTCACAATGTCAACAATGTCAGAATTGAAAGCCTAATTTTGGATTCCAAAATTTGTAAAACATTTCCAAAACACTTTAAATAACATAAAATAGAAATAGCCTTTATTATCTCACAAAGAGACTTTGAATTTGTACCAAAGTCAGACTTCTGGCCTGGCTGTGTCTAGCACTGAGGTGCTCCTCAGTGCTAGAGTGTGAGTGTGGCCAAATTGCTATTTGGCCACACTCACTTTTCATTTCTTTGGCATTCAAATATTTTCACAGTGGCTGATTTTTTAAGAAGTTTTGGGAGTTTTCATAAATGTTTTGATAAATGAAGAGAATAAAACTATCAATGAACTTTTTAATTACAATAACATTAAATATTCACATATGTAACAAGATCTCACAACATTAAAACATCACAATATTTCTTGTTGAGGTGACTTCTGTCTTGTGAGCACTAGTCAGTTGCTTGGTGGACCCTAATAGATGCCCCAATTACTCTAAATGTTTTGTTTACATAATTTGGGGATTTCAGTAGGAACTACAAATGGTTGCCGAGTTATAAATAAGAAACAATGTATAAGCTCTGAAAGTCCTTCATATGATGAAATAAGCAGATAACAACATGGATGGATTTCAAAGTATACATTGCAATAAATAACAATCAGTGCACTCTATCAATAGCAGCTGGGAAAAGCTGTTTTACAGATCCTTTGAAGTCCAAAGGTCTGAAAAGATAAAAAGAAATCAGAAAAAGCAATCTGATTTCTTTGGATCTGTTTTTTGAGTTTGTGGCAAAATCTATGAAAAGGCAAACATAAAAGCATAAACAGAAACCTTGGAATGAAGACATTGTTGCTGTATAACAGTCTCATGAAGAGGATGCTTTCTGTAATTTGTAAAATTTTATGTAGAATCCTTCTTTGCACCATCATTTCACTCTGTTCCACAGTCGACCCCAGAAAAGAACAAGAACAGAACCAGCCATCTTTATCAGATGCCGCTGCTGCAGCATCAGAGCCTCACCGACTCTAATGCTGCTGCAGCATCAGAGTCTAGTCTGTTGTCCAGATGAACATCTCCACCTCCACTTGTCCTCCCATGTTTGATCTAATCCTGTTTCTCCTGAAACCTACAGTCATTTTCTTGATTCTGCTAAATATTTTTTTTTTATCAGAAAAGAAAAAAAAAAGGTATTTGAATATGCATTATCTTATTCTGTTTTATCACGTGAAAGTTGTAGGTTTAAGTAGAGGTAAAATAAAATATCAGATGTCACATATATTCAACTTTAAAAAGTATGTATGTATATATATAAAACTAATATTTCTAATCCCCTTCTTCCATCTACAAATGTGAGTAACATAGTTTTGTATTTACTTTTAAACTGGTTGATGCTTGGGCATTGTTTTAGTTCCATATTCAGTTCGGTCCATAGTTTGACTCCAGTTACAGTGTTGCAAAATCTTTTCTTAGATGAACATCTAAGAACATATGAACATCTGCATATTTTGAAATTCAGTGTTCCCCTTAAGTTGTACCCACCCTCCCTTTCATAAAACATTTCCTGAAACTGTTTAGGTAACAGATTCTAAAATATTTTATACATAAATAGTACAGTTTGATATTTCACAATGTACTGCAATTTAAATACTGTAAATTAGACTTTACAAGCAAAGTATTTGTGTGTGTAGTTAGTAATATCCGCAATAAATTCAATTAGTGCATGTGATGCTGATCATTTACTTTGGAAGCCATATTGATGATTCACAAGTAATTGATGTTTTTCAATAAAATTGTCTAGTTTGCTATTGAACAGCTTTTCCAGGATTTTGGGAAATTGTAGAAGAGAAACAAGATGGTAATTTGTGAAGTGGTTTTTATCTCCAGAGATAAATCTTTAGCAATTTTCATACTATTGTGAAACTGACCAGTTAATACAGATAAATTATAAATACAAGTAAGAATGTTAGAAGACCACTCAATTACTTTTTTTTTTTACCAATAGCATATCAATGTCATAATCAGATTATGATTTTTCAGCATTAACAATATTTATAACTTCACTTTCATTAACTGGTTTAACAAATATAGTACAAATATAGTACAGACATTTATTTCTATTACAATATTATCATTCGCAGAATTTCTTCTACTAGTTTTGGACCAACGAGAAAGAACAAAGAAATGTTTTTTTTGGTTGTTTTTTTTAACTATTTCATACATATTACCATATCATTTTCACTAAAACAGTCCTGACAGCAGTGTCAGGACTGCTGCAACAGTGATAATCATAATTTCAAGTAAAATAAAACAGCGCTGCCTTTAGCATCCAGATTACATCTCATTTATTTGTTAACTAACAAGCCTTTTATAGTGTACAATATTAATGCTTCACATTACTTTTGTTTAATAAACCTTATTTACTTTTTCACCAGTAATAATAAACTTTATGCATTTCATTTTTCACATTACCATCCTGCACTCAATGAAGGTTAGATTTAGATGGGATAAATCAACTGGTTTAAAACTTTACTGCATTTAGTTGCCTTTTAACTGGTCTAAACATCAAAGTGTACACTGATTTTACCAGTACAAGACTTAGAAAAATATATGGAATTTAACATGGAATTGTTTCAACTTTAACCTATGAATTCCCACACTTTGTAAACAAAGAATAGTTTCTCTACCTTTAACTTCAGCTGGACTCGCTTCATTCTCTGAGCTTCTTTATGAGTCAACAAGCAATATGCACCGAATATTGTTCGAACAAAGGCAAAATAAAACTCCTAAACCTAAGATATCACGATCTTCTAATGATCTAACCCTACAAAAGGTCCCCAGTGGTTGTTGACATCCTGCCTCAGCTAATAGAACATTACAACTATTAGAATGGTGCATAGGAACTGCAACACAGTACTATCTACTGGTCCAATAAGAGGTAAACATAGAGTAGTTTTGGTGTGTTTTCACTGTGTACTGACCTGAAGAAGAATAAAACAGAATTCAGCAATGACAGCCAAAGTGCTGCCTTTAGCATCCAGATTGTGTCTGAGGCAAACAGGAAGTTAGTGTGTAGTTAGCATTGAACTTTCAGAGCATTGAAGGTTAAATGCTCTGAAAGCAAAGGTGGCCAGTCAATTTTGGGTGGTCATCGTCCCATTACACATGTAATATATTAAGAGGGTAAGATTGTAAACTATAAAAACAGTTCACATACATAATAGTTCACAAAACATGCCCAATTTTTTACACATGTACCTATAAAAGAAGTGTTTATTGATATGCCAGTACACATTTCAAAATCAAAAACAATGTGGCTGCAGCTTAAGAAAAGAGTGATTCTTATTTTTTTTAATTATTCATTTTCTAAATAAAGATCAGACTTCCAAAGTTTGAACAAGATTCTGTCTTAATTAGAGTTTGGCATAACCAAAGGCAAAGGACTAGGCATCTCTTATGGGCTTGAAGACCAGATCAGCTATGGTCATTTGGATCTGAGTTTTTTTTTCATCATTCTTTGATTGAATATGTTTCAATCAAAGAAATATATTAAATTATACACGTACTAATTAAGAAATTAGTACATGTGAATATTATGGGTCACAACTAATTTTCACAACACAGAATGTGAGCGACAATTATTAGCAACAATTATTATTGTTATTGGTAAATTGGTAAATGGACTAAACATATATAGCGCTTTTCCAATCATTTTGATTACTCAAAGTGCTTGACACATTCAGAAACACACACATTTATACACCAATACACAGATTGGTAGGCAACATGTATTATTATTATTATTATTATTATTATTATTATTATTATTATTATTATTATTATTAACAATTGTTAAGCATCTACTAGATTTGCTACTGTAAAAAACATTGTTTCCAAGCACTGTTTCCAAGCACACAAAAACATACTTAAGTGCAAATGACAAAGTGCAGTATACAGAATTTATATCACTCTAACTTCTTGTACACTATGCTTACAATGTCAGACTCATTTCTACAGGCTCATGGAACCAGAATAACACAGTTCCATATCCTCCCCAGGATTGAAAGAACCAATAACTGGATCCTCTCTTAAAAGCTTTTTTCTTTGTAGAGTTGTGGGTCATCAAGCACCAACAAAGCACAGCTTTCTGCCTGAAACACAACCTAATTCTAATACTAGTCTTTATTTTGAGTAAAACAATGACATGTAGCATGCTATAGATAGGAAGAATTTGACTAATAACACAAGTTGCACAAGTTTTCATATATAAAGTACCCAATTCTTGAACATGACTCGTCGGTTTATGCACATCTTCTCTTTGTATCCAGTTTTGCATGTTACAAACAGCATCAAAATATAAAAGGTAATTATATATATATAATATGTTAGGTATTGATAAAACGCTAAGAGGGATTTGTCGACTGTAGAGTTTAAAACAGAGAAGCAGAATTAGGTTTTCCTGGGGCTAGGGATCCAGTTCCAGTATTTCTGTGTTGCAGTGCAATACGTAGATCATGAAAAACTGCTATATATTGCTCACTGACCGGAATGTTACGGTGGTTGTGAGTTATGGTCACTGACCTGTAGGGCTCTCTTCATGAGCTCTCTCTCTCTTCGTGTTTCAGCTCTACCTGGCTACCACAGGTGAAAATGTGTTTGAGCTCGTCAGCCACTCCATAAAGAGCTCCATGCAAGAGATGTCAGGCCCCCTTTCCCTGGGCGTTGATCTGCAGTGATCTTGTCTGTCTGCTGACAACAGTCAGCAGTCTGTAATGGTGACAGACAACAGTCTGTGGTGACTTAAATGAAGCTGGAAGCTGGTAGGGGTTCTCTGCCATTTTTGTTCTAAACTGTTTTTCTCCTGGTTTGTGGATAGCCAGGGATTTCAGGATTTGTACCCTTTTCAGTTCTCTAGAAAGTGGTTGTTTTATTTTAGAGTTAAAAGGGGGTTTAAGCTTCAGGGCTTTGGAGACCCTGAAGCTTAAAGCGTCCCTGTTTTTTCTTTCTTTTGTGATTCAGATTGTACCTAAATTGTAAAATAAACTCTTTTGCTACTGATATCAACTGTTTAGTTATTGCAGTTTTTGTGTTACACCCAGTGCCAGAATTTACCCATAGTTGTCTTTTGGAGGGGTTGTAAAATTGTGTTGAAGAAGTGGTATTCATTATGTTCCTCTGCATATCCTTCAGCACTTTTTGATAGCCTAAATCTTAACTTTATTGGTAATGGTGAAACATGTTACATCTACCACTGCTACATTAACATTAACAGGGATGGTGATTTTCAAATGATGATGATAAGAAGTTTAATGATATGAAACAATGGTACAGAATTCTCATGTTTTTGTTAATCTTATTTTTATATGTTTTATTAACACTTTTTGTACTATTATGTAAACATCTGATAATCTATTCTATCAGATGTGGTATTAATTTTATGCCAGATGTAATGGGACACACAGGTGTGTCCCATTACATCTTAGAAGGTTCTAAGAGTTCTGCTTTCATCCCAACAGTCCACAGAATGTTGTCCCAAAAGTCTTGGGGATCATCAAGATCTGTCTGAAAAAATGAGAGGACCTTTATTAATGGGGTCTTTTTGTTTTACGTTTTTTGCTAGTTTTCATTTTACCTCTGTCCCATGGAAGCTATTTTTGTCCAGTCTCTTATGATGGAGGCATTATCTCTGAACTTAATTGAGGCAAGTGAGGCATGCAGTTCTTTATTGTGGTCATTGGTTTCCTTAAGACTTCTTGAGTGAGTCACTGCTGTACTCTTGGGGTAATTTTGGTTTACTAGTCACTCCTGGGAAGCTTCACCACAGTTTCTTGGTTGAGCAATCACTTTTTCACATTGTTCACTTTGTCACATAGATTTAAAAAATGTTCTGCTTTAATAATAAAAACCTTCATTTAAAATCAGCTTTTTGTGTTTACTTGTGTTGTCTTTGACTAATATTTCAATTGGTTTGATGTTCTGAAATACGTAACCAACATAATAACCAACATGCAAAAATAGGAAATCAGGAAGGGGCAAACACTTTTTTACATCACTGTAGATTTTTTGTTTTACCACTTAGTTTGCTGAAGGGAAGTAATGAACATTTGATGTAAGTTAGACTTTAGTTCTTAAACTTTAGATGAGTTAAGTTGAGTTTAATACAAGTAATTTTACTTAATACTTTGGATTTTATATGTGAGTAATGATGCACTGCCCCTGCATGGCTAGTAAATCACTTTTGGTGAGCTAAAAAAAGTGATTTGACTTGATATGTAATTATTCTCACTGTTTTTCATAAGTGTAACTTTAAAATGTCCTGCTAGACAACGCCTTGTAAATGTCTTTTCATGTAACGTAAACAGAAAGAAAAATGATTGTCTGTTTGTTTGCCTCCTTAGGTTACCACAATATTGAGGCAACTTCATGGAGAAAACTAAAGGAATCCCTTTAAGATGACACGCACAGACCCACCTGATATACTGGTATCAACTGTGCATCAAGACATAAAAGTGATTCCTATATCGACCCACTACAAATCTTTGCAACCCTCCAAACAATGTGATTTTATAAATTGCATTACACTGGAGGACAGTCAGAGCAAAGTTAATAAGAGGCACTGTCGAACCTTTGACTATAAGTCATTGGAGTACCCAAAATCACACAAGTCCTCAATGGAGTCCCCATACAGAAAAGCTGATAGACATGCAGCCAACCCAGATGTTGCTTGGAATGCCCTGGGTCGCCACCAGAGATACCGTTTTTCTGCTCCAGACATTTTCAGTCACAGATTAACTCCTCAATCAGTGATTGCAGAAAGGGCAAGTGAGGTAGTTGTCCATGAAAATAAAAGAAGGACCAGGTCAAAAAGTGCCTCTCGTGTTCAGACTGGCCTCACTCCTGTGACTTTTGAAGGTTACTCATCATCAGGAAGGAAAGGAAGAGAGTCCCAAAGGGTTCCAAGAGATTCTCGCTGGAGAGCTGAAGCATCCCCACTTAGAGAGTCATCTCATGCAGCAACAAGGACTCATATGCATGAAGTACATCCCATTAAGCTGCAGCCTCAAATTGGTGACAGCAGTAGATATTCACCACACTATGCTTCTGATAAATTTGAGGATGGAAGTCTAGATAAATCAGCAAGTAGCCCCCATGTTAGGTGTCGAGTGGACATCAAGCCGGATGATGCGGCATTACATCATTCAGGTCAAAAACAGACAACATCTGCAATGGATATACCCTGGCAAAGGCATCACAGTACTGGGAGAAGTCTGACTGTGCCACGTCATTTCTCCTACTCCAGAACTCCAACTCCCACTGACTCAATGGGTGCGGAAAGTAGGCAAGCTTATCAATATTCCCGAAGTATGCCGAATACTTACCTACATCACATGGAGCTTCCATTACAAAGAATGCCTTCTGCTGGTGATTATTATGGTAGAGGACATAGAGCTCATTCCAGTCCTAATGTGCCAACTAATTTCTTTTATGCAGATGATGTAGCCAGATATGTGACTGCTCCTGCTCCAAAACCAGGATCTTTTTTTCATGATGAGCATTACACACCAGGTAAAACATACAGTCCCAAAGTACAGTACGTGCAAGATCCAAGGACTCGAATAGTGCATGCTGTAGCTACTAGACCATATTATTCCGAAATGGAGACCCACCCTTACTCTGTGCAGTCAGGATATCCCAAACCATATGCTGAAAATGAACCAGGGCCATACATCATAAGCACACCCCCCACAAGTATATTGTATGGTGATGATCCAAGAACTTATCAAATTCAGACAGCACCACCACGATTTTATTATTCCAGTGATATGTTTGCAGTGCCCCCAGAGCACCATGTTCCAGCAAGGGCATATTATACTGAAGGTCGAAGACACGCTAGAGTCACTCAACCACAAACTGATGACTGGTATGGCTCTGATGCATCTGGTTATTCTACCAATCCAGCCTCCTATGTGTCGCAGATCACTCCAACCAGAGTCCGCCAAGAGCCTGTACTAACTCCATGGTATACCAATCCATGTGTAGAACCTCAAAAAATAGGTACAGATTCCAAATCTTATTCCAGGTCTTGGGACAATATTCTCAACTCACGTGTAGAAAGAGAACAACCTCTTCCTGTACAGAGAGGTCAGAGCTATGATGATCTTCTGGACTCCAGGAAGCCGCCTATGGCCACAGGTGACAAACCAAAACCAGTGGTAGTCAATCTTTCCAGTTCACCAAGACGCTATGCAGCCTTATCAGTGTCTGATAACTCACTTATTGACAAAAGTCCAACAGAGATGTCAAAAAGTCCCACAAGCAAACTTTGGTTTGTTACTCCTGAAATAACAATTACTGATAATGACATTAGGCCAGGAAATCTTAACAAGGCTGAAGGACGGTCTGCAAGTTGGGATATTCTTGACTCTAGAAATGCTGAGGGTCTAGAATTACATGACTTTGATAGCTCAACCAAAGAAAAGACACATGATAATGCCTCACTTCAGCAAAGCCTTGAGCAGCTTGATGAACTCCTAGCAGATCTTGTGACTGACTACAAGCCACCGAGTAGACGAACAAGTGAGGAGATTTTGGACCAATTAAAGAAGTTAATTGATGAGGAAGAAGCGGTATCTCTGTCCAGAAAATGCTCAAAGCCAGATACAGACGAACCACTGCCTCTGGACAAGCAGCCAACTTCAATCAAAATTAATCCAGATGTTTTTCGTGACATGGATGGGCCAAGTGATGCAATGAAGACCGCAGAGGAATGCTCTCCAGATCAAAGTCCAGATGAGGACGATACAATGATGTGCTCCAACAATAAGTGCCGGAGAACAGAGACATTATTCAATGCTTGTCTTTATTTTAAATCCTGCCACAGCTGTTACACCTACTACTGCTCTCGGAACTGTCGTAGAGAGGATTGGGACATACATAAAGAAAGCTGCTTATATGGAAGAATTGGAAGCACATGCCGGCATATTATAAAACACTGCCGGGAAACTGTTGAAGTCCATAAAGCGTTCTCCCGTATTGCCAAAGTTGGCTACCTTTCTCGAGGTAGGGGTGTTCTCTTCCTTGGCTTTCCAAATCCTTCTTCATCTTGTAGCTTCCTGCAGTATGGCCTGAATAGTTTACCAATGTCTCCTACATACCTGTCTCTTCGGGAGCTTGAAAGCTTCAAGGACAACCTGGGGGAATACTGTAATGAGCTGCAAGAAGCTGGTAAAGAATATGACCCAAACGAATGTTTCATCTTGAATGTATCCATTGCTGTGGGTGACCAGCTGCCCGATGGGCCATCGCCAAGGAATCAAGCTCCTACAGTTAGAAAATATGCAAAAATTGCATTGGCTTCCTTTAGTCCTGAGAGAAAGGTTCACAAGAAAGAGAGTGAAATGGAAACACTGATCCTTACACCACCTCCAGGAACGGCTGATATTGACATGGAAGGAGAGGAAGGTCGGAAGGCACGAGAAATCTGTTTTATCAATATACAACGGGAACTGAGAATGAGAGGAGTTTTTCTACGCCACGAATACCCAAATGTGTATCAACAGCTTTGTGAATTTGTGGAAAGCAACAGAAGGTTCACACCCACAACTATTTATCCAATTGATAAGAGGACTGGTAAACAGTTTATGTGCATGATCATGGCTGCCTCTGAGCCCAGAACACTGGACTGGGTTGGCGCACCTCATCTGCTTGATGACATCATATAAGGGCACCTTTTGTTGAAAATAGTGTACAGAAATACATACAAATTCTTGCACATATTTCTGTTGGTCTAGCTCAGTGGTTCTTAACCTGGCTTCGATCGAACCCCAGGGGTTCGATGAGTCGGTCTCAGGGGTTCGGCGGAGCCTCTGCCGCGGAGGTAAAGACACACTCGTGTAAAGTTGTGTTGACGCGCCCCGCTTTGCCATCACTTGCTGCAGAGGATCACGTCACATTGCTTAGCTAATCAGTGCTGCGGAGGAGCACTGATTGAAGGAGTTCCACTTGAGAGTGAAACTTGTGTCTTTAATTACTTAAGCAAAGCTCACCGTTTTTACCACAGACATAATATAAGAATAGATGCCTCATGGACCGCTCTCGCCTATTGTCGCTGACGAGATTTAGGGCGGCCATCTTGGAGCGGTCCACCACTCCACTCAGCGTTATGTGTTTAGCAGCACAATGACGTATCAGCGCATTTAATCGATCATAACACGCTTGTTACTGGAAACCTTATTCAAACATCTATCAAAGCTACATTTATAAACAATTGTATTTTTTAAGTATGTTTTTAATACATAGTTCAGCATATTTAAATATGCTTAGTGGCTATAACAATAGAATAGGAATGGAATATTCTGATATTGATGTATGATGAGAATATTACAAAGCACAAGATTCATGATTTATTTAATAAATTATTTATTAATATCAATACATATTTATATAACTATACAAACACAAATAAATAATGATAATGACACAAATAAATAATGATTAATACGGAATAATATATATTGGATACATGTTTATATGTATGTATATACATACAGATATATATATATATATATATATATATATATATATATATATATATATATATATATATATATACAGTGATTCTTGAGAATAGGGACAAAATGGGTTTTAATTTTCCCATATTTTTTTTTTATTATTTCTCAACCTTATGTATGCAAATATGACAAATAATGTTTAGAAAATATGAAGATGCCAAGGTACAGGCTCCCAGTTGCGAATTTTTTTTTAAAAATTACATTTTTAATCGACCTGACCCAGAACTTTGTCATCACCATCTGACAAAAATAAATCTAAAATGATTTTTAAAATACCCCATTAGTGATATTTTTACTCAATTTACAGACAAATGCTTCTCAAGAAATAAAATAAATATTATTTAAAACAAAAAACAAGAAAAAGTCCATCTGATGGAGTTGACAGTGCATGACGGAGTTGACACAGAACTGAAGGTGGTGACAAACTAGTGAGTAAAATTAAAAACTTGGTACATGTGAAGTAATGCAATTCATGTAAAATACATTAAAATGAATTAGTTGCACAATTAAGTGAGATTTGACAACAATTTCACTGAAAGAGTCAGAAAAACTCTGACGGAGTTGACATCTGACGGAGTTGACGAAATGCCAAACTACCTCAATTTATATGATGTTATTCTGAAGGAGGCCATATTGTAGCTCGTCAGGTCCATGAAATCTTTACAGTTTACCAAAATTAAGCTTTTATTTCGCAAAATTTCATCAAAGTTTTGTAAATTGTCAGTTATGGAGTTGACACATCATGGTTGTGACAAACAACTTAGGAATAAAACAGAAGAAAAAACTAAAGAATAACATAAGCTAACCGGAGCTAACTAGCCCTCCTAACAAAGGAAGAGAAAAGACAACGTCATGGGGTCCTCAGAAGTTCTGGTGCCCCCCAATAATGCCTGATTTTTTTACATTCTTTTCATTTCTGACGGTGTTGACAAAAACTAAGGACAAATTTCAACGGAGTTGGAAAATATCTAAAAATTATTTTTAATTCAATTTATCGATACTTTTATAATTATTTATATGACTACTTATATTTAATTGTCATAATATATAATTTTAGTATTTCTTTAATTGTTTTAAACTATAAGAATGTATTGAGTTCTGCTCCTGGACAAGGGCTTTTACAGGCACCATCCACCGACTACAATGTTTAAAATAAAAAAAATATTCAGCAAAAAAAAGAAAAATATACATTGTTGTGCTCACATGACCCAGGTTAGTTTAGTTAGATATTTGAAAAAATATATATTTTGTGTATATTTTATTCAAATTTCATGCTTTATCCATAGGACCTGTTTTGTCCCTATTCTCAAGAATCACTATATATATGTTTTTCAGCCGACGAGTTCTAGCTTCAGAGATTCAGCAGCTGAGATTGAGTCCAAAATCCGATGCGAGATTCATCCGTGCTGCAGTGAATCCGTCTCTTTTTAATGATATTTCCCTCTTCTTCCTCACATCGTATCTTTAGGAAACCTTCAAAACAAAAACGGAAGATTTGGGATGTATCTTACTTTGACAGAGTGAAAGAATTACATATAAATAATAGTCTTTACCACCTGTGTAAACTTTGCTGGTGAATGTTATAACACATAATATAAGTTTTATAATATATGTTACTTTGTTTCATTTCTAATGTTGGCTCTTGTGTCAGATAATCTAAGTCAATGTTAGAGAATAATTAATTTTTTTTAGATTTACGGAATCTCATAGCGGGGCTGAACCTGTATTACACCAAGCACTATAGCTAATATTAGCTGGTACCTCGCCGGTGGACATAAATACAGTAAAGTAATATTCTAATCATAAAATATACACAATAATATGTCCATCTTACTTGTGAAATGTTGTTTGTGGAGCCTTCTCATCGATCCAAACAACAATATCCCTCAGAGCTGAGGTATCTATCTTCTGCTGTTTTGGTTTAGCAAAGTAGGAGGGACGGGCTTGCTACTGCCTCTAGTTGCGTGGGGGTGGTAACACAACTAATATTTAATACATTACTAAATCAGAATACCGCAAAGTCTTATTATTCATTTTTCATTCTCTTAAGAATGTAGAGCTTAATTAAATGATCTAAACAAGACCTTAAAGTGGTTCCAGTTTCTCTCGATGGCCAACCTGTTGAAACTGTGGCAAATTTTAAATACCTTGGGTCGTTCCTGGACAGTCAGCTCATCTTTGCTGAAAACACTGACTATATTTTGAAGAACTGTTCTCAGAGACTCTACCTTTTAAGAGACTTAGTCATTTTCTTAAAGTGACCCAACTAGTCTCTAGTTGGGTCACTAGAGACCCAACTAGTCTCTAGTTGGGTCACCCATGTCAAGAATTTTGAAAAAAAAAAAAGAAGATAATTTTATTTATCACAAAAGAAGGTTTCAGTGAATGCGCATATGAATCTGATAGGTTTGGTACCTCAAAAAAGGTTAAGAACCACTGGTCTAGCTGTATACAGTTGTGTGTAGTGCAACTACAGAAATTACATACATTCATGCCTGCTTGGTCAGTATTATTTATTATTAAAATATTTCTTATCAGGTGTAGAAGTACAACATATCAGTTATTTATTTTTAACACTATAAAATGCTTTAAATCATCCACAAGTCATTTCCTGGTTTTCTACTGTTACAAGACATTCCCTTTGGTTGGGACTACTAAACTCACATATTGTTTTTTTAATATCTCAGATAAGTAAATAGTGGTTATTATTTTGTCCTGAACCTTTTTACATGACTGTCTACATCTGTGAGTACAACATAAATATTTTCATATCTAACTTTAATGGTACGACATGCTGGAAATAAGAAACATTATTTTCTTAGCAACGCAAACACTTTCTATGCAAGGTTATTTCATCAATCAAGTACCACATTCCTGCAGATATAGCATCTGCTATATTATGTATGATTCATACATATTATTATATAAATATATAAAGAGATTTTAGAGACTCGTGTGCAAAGTAAAGATTTTGATGGAAGTATAAATTGTTATTAGACATAAAGGATGCCTGAGAAAGAAACATCTTGGGCTGCTTCAGATATCTAGTAGAAAAGGCACAAAATTTTATATTGATTTGAAAAGGTATTCTATTGAAAACATGGACTCTTCTGTCTAAAGGAATACTTAGAGACATTCATATCAGCATAACATTTCTTTATTCTGCTCTGCAGAATTAGCAGAGCAATCCTGGACTTGAAAACTTTCAGAATGGATGTTAAAATGGTGCCAGTTACAAGCCCCACTAGAGGTGTTGGCCTGTACTCTTCAGTTTAAACACTGTGAGTAGTGGAAGTTATCTAAAACAAAAACTCAACTTGGTCAAATACCAACATATAATGCAACTTCTTTGAAATACAATTTTATGAGTTGTCTTTTTAGATATTTTCACAAATGAATCTATAGGAGTTATCCTTTGAACAAAGTGAGCCAGATTTTGGCACGGTAACTGTAAGGTAGACTTCTGAAATAGGGACAGAAGAAGTTAGCTGTGAATTTGTGGTGATTTAGGTTTATTACATGTATGATGTCCTTATTAGTTTCAGCGAATCAGAGTCTTTAATTTGTTTATTAGGTACAAAAATGTAGAAAGTTTAATATCACTTAGCCATATTGCCTCATTCTTTCTGTTGATTGTGTATTTGTAGATTCCTAAATCTTACTTTTATCCTAGAGGTGAATGGAAAGAAGGATGTGGCTTGAATTTATTGTATGTTTGAGTGCTAAAATTCTATCTAAATATGACTTACCTGACACCACAAAAACATATAATCACAAATGAAGGTGGATCAATTTGTTGTCCTTTAGCAACATACCGTTCTCAGTCCTCAGAATCTGTACAACAAAGTACAATGAAACTTGAGGCTTATATATATATATATATATATATATATAAATATATATATATATATTTTTTTTTTTTATTTTTTTTTTTAAAGTTACTTTTAAGACAAAGTACTGTAAAAAAAATCTTGAAAAGTTGACTGGCTGCATGTTATTTTTCTTCTCCAATCTCATTTTAACATGTTAGGAACTGCAACATGAATGAGCCAGTGAAAGTGATACGATGCTGTGCAAGATTTGTTTTCTTCATTACCATGTTAAACAATAAGAGACCTCACTAAAATGTTTAGAAGATCCTGTAATCTTGTATTTTTTATACTTTCAACATGTGTGTGTGTGTGTGTGTGTCTATTTATAAACCATGTCCAATAAATGGAACAGGAACTGCTTTCTTTCTTTTCTCAAGGGGATATTTATTCAAGTTAAGGTTTTTAATCAGAGTATTTAAAAGACAGGGATATTACGAATGAGCCATTTTCATTTGTTGACCAGTTGAGGTCCTCTGATTTAAACAGTATTTATAACAGCTGTTATGAGTGTTATGTCTGTACCAGGTAACCCAACTAGTCTAGTTTGATATTATCTACTCAAGTACTTAGGTACTTTTCTGTGGAGGATATCTTGGTAAATGTTTCTCCAAAGATCTGCATGTTTTTGGAGGAACAAAGATATGCAGATCTTTGTTCCTCCAAAGGGTAGGAAAAGAAAGGGAGAAAGGAAGAGAAAGGGTTTAAAGGGAAAAAAGGACACGAGTAAGGGAGAGAAAGAAGCACAGAGAAAAGAAAAGTCAACGCCTTTGAAGTCTGCCTCTAGATCTGCAGAAATAAACAAGTCATTACACAATGTATTTAGTGACTAGACTTTTATATATATCAATCTGACTGGATATCACCAAGTGAGAAATAAAGTTCACATCCATGAATCTTTCATGTCATTTTTACTACCAGACCTTTACTATTGAAACATGTTAAGAGATGCTGTCTTTGAGAGGCCTCAGATTCTTGAGTTTTTGTACATTCAAATATACTTTAACTTCAGTTTGTTAAACTCTTTAATGGGTAAGTTCCATTTCATTTCAACACTGTGTTGTTCAAGCTTTATATGGGCCAGACCATTAGAAGGATATACAGCAGAAGGAGTTCTGGAACTCATAAAAGACAGCAGAGGCTCTAGTGTAATATAATGTTAATATACTGCTAGCCTGTTCCAGTCAATGTTAATGCTTATTGTAAACTTGAAAATTTGTTTGTGACTTTAGTCCAACAGAAAAACATTAAGATGTCCATAATAACTTTCTGGATCGTTACTATCAGTCTCAGTATGTATTAAATGAACAGATCAAATGATATCAGGTAAGAAGTGCAAACTAGCAAAAGGAGGAGATCTAAAATAAAATAAAATAAATCATTTTTATGACAGTCCCATTTTACAGCTAACGAATAAATGCCCAACAACCGGAAACCTGAGCAAAAATAGTAAGAATTATTTTTGCCTGTGCTTGTAACCAAAGAACGGTTACAAGCACAGGCAAATTAGAAAAGTTGTATGTGGAAGGAAATTCAAGGTAAAACATTTCCAAATAAAATTAACAGATAAAGAAAAATAAATAGTTTTAGCAAGAGAGCAGGTAAAAGATTTGTTGCATTTTGATGGATTTGATTTTAGTGAGATTCAACTATAAATGTTCATAGCCTGGGATCAGTGAAATCAGCTCTTCAAATCTTTAGCTCTTTAAAAAGTCAATCCATCCATCCATCCATGTTCTGTACACCCTTGTCTCTAGTGGGGTTGGGAGGGTTGCTAGTGCCTATCTCCAGCGAACAGGTCGCCAGTCTGCAACACAGAGACAGACAGGACAAACAACCACACACACACACACACACACACACACACACACACACACACCTAGGGAGAATTTAGAGAGACCATTTTACCTTACAGTCATGTTTTTGGATTGTGGGAGGAAGCCGGAGTACCCAGTGAGATCCCACGCGTGCACAGAACATGCAAACTCCATGCAGGTCGGGAATTGAACCCAGGACCTTCTTGCTTCCAACTGGGCCACTGTGCAGCCCTCTTTAAAAAGTGAATTTGGATAATCCTCCAACTGTGCCCTTTATTCTTATGACCCACAAATGGAAGTAGAAATATTAAACAGTCTGGTCAATAAGCAGTTTAAGTAAGACAGCATGTATACTGATGATGAAGTATGCAGTACATCAAGCTTGAAATCTAAAGTGTCTCATATTCAGCAAGTCTAAATGTTGAGGTCATAAAGGAAGAGGCCAGCAGAGGGCAGTGTACCTGTTTTTAAACATCACTACAACTAGAAACATGCATGTTCATAGTTACTAGAAGTTACTCCTGTGACCAACTCACTGGTTACATCAATACAATGTAATCACACATTGAAAATAATTCCCTGATGTTTTTGCCCTTCAAAAAATTCAGTCAAGATTTTTCATAATTAGACTTAATCTTGATAAGCTACTGTATGCACTTTTTACTGTATTATAGAAAAATAAACCCACAAGGTCAAATTTAGCTATGTGTGAACAACCCATAATAATCTGAACTCAAACAGAACTAAAAAAAGATTTGCAAGTTTGTTTCCCCTGTTCCCCCTTGGCCTTTCTAACACCTGGATACGTTTATTTGTGAACCATTCCATCGTAGATTTTGCTTTATGTTTGAGATCATTGTCTTGTTGGAAGATAAATCTCCGTCCCAGTCTCAGGTCTTTTGCAGACTCCAACAGGTTTTCTTCTAGAATGGTCCTGTATTTGGCTCCATCCATCTTTCCTGTCCCTGCTGAAGAAAAGCAGGCCCAAACCATGATGCTGCCACCACGTTTGACAGTGGGATGGTGTGTTCAGGGTGATGAGCTGTGTTGCTTTTACGCCAAACATATCGTTTTGCATTGTGGCCAAAAAGTTCGATTTTGGCTTCATCTGATCAGGGCACCTTCTTCCACATGTTGGTGTTTAAGAAGGCCCTCTAAACTTTCTTGGTAGATTTGCAGTGGTCTGATACTCCTTCCATTTCAATATGATCGCTTGCTCAGTGCTCCTTGAGATGTTTAAAGTTTGGAAAATCTTTTTGTATCCAAATTCAGCTTTAGACTTCTCCACAACAGTGTCTCGGACCTGCCTGGTGTGTTCCTTGGTCTTCATGATGTTCTCTGCATTTTAAAAACAACCCTGAGACTATCACAGAGCAAGTGCATTTACATGGGCACTTGAATATACACAGGTGGATTCTATTCATCATCATCAGGACAACATTGGATCATTCAGAGATCCTCACTGAACTTCTGGAGTGAGTTTGCTGCACTGAAAGTAAAGGGGCCGAATAATATTGCACGCAAGACTTTGCAGTTTTTTATTTGTTAAAGATATTTAAAATATCCAATAAATTTCGTTCCACCTCATGATTGTGTCCCATTTGTTGTTGATTCTTCACAAAATAATAAAATTTTTAGACACACGCACGCACGCACGCACGCACGCACGCACGCACGCACACACACACACACACACACATCTTGGAAGCAAATCTTGGGGTGTTGATGGAAATTTTGATGGAAAACTGAGAAGATTCATCACAATTAAGAAGAACAGAATTTTACAACAGTACAGTGGAAAGATCTAACAGGCAAAGTTATTCTAGAGACCAACAGGAGTAAAATGACTGCAAAATGGGGATGACTCAAGGCAGAAGTGGAAGAAAAAGCCAAACTGGGCTAATATAATTTTAAGTCATTTCATTTTCTGATTATAAAATTTGTATATACAATACATAAAATGGTGAGGATTCAAATCTGTTAACAAAAGAGAAGTGAAACTAATGTTCAAGATTTAACTTTAACAACTTGCTTGAGCAGTACTCGCATACAGAGGCAACACGTGAAAAATCTGAGCACAGCAGCTAATCTGTCCAAAAGTCAACATGCAAGTTCCCTCTAGTTATGAAATCTGCTCCTTCATTGGGTTACAGAGGCTTTCAATTTGCACCAGCTGAAGCACAACTTTTGTTTTCTGCCATTTCTTTAGTCTCTAACTTGACTTTCTATCAGATTCTGATAGAAAGTCAGAATCTGACTTTCTATCAGAAAGTTGAAGTGAAAGGTGTCTGGCAGATGGACCCGTGTAGCCTCAGCAGAGTGGTTTCAGCAATGTGCATCTACTGCCCAGTTTTCTTCTCCTTCTGGAAACTAAAGCTTGTCCTGCGGCTAAGTTTGCGTTGCTTTTGGGCAAAGTAATCTGCCCGGGAGGTGCTGGCCCGAGACTCTAGGATGTAGTTTACCTAGCAAAAGGGAAAAAAAATTATTTAGTATTTCAACTTTTTAGTCATAAAGTTGACCTTAGACTTTGCAATTGAGGTGATTAACGGGTTAGGCATTAGCCAAAGAAATACTGTTAGAAAACCTTTGTTCCTCACTAAAAGAGTAGGAGTAATTTACACACAACTTTCTCTACAGAGCAGATAATCACAAAACAATGCAAGGACTCTGGAACAATTTCAGTGATGAGGATGAGGGGAAAGAACTGGATAACTGAGCTGGATAACTTTGAACTGGTTATGTGGTTCTATAGAATGTTGATTATTGTTGAAAGGATTAATTTAAGACACTTTTTTCAGGCACTACAGTATGGAGCTATGAGTCAGGACAAAATTTCAACCTTCTGACCAAAAGGTTAGAAGGCTGGGAATTTGGGTGGGTGCAAGTCAGAATACGGTCATGTCTGAATAAATCATGCAAATAATTGGATGTGTCTTTTATCAAGAGTAATATAAAAGACACAACCAAAGATGTAGTAGATCAGAGTGTATATATAGGCACATCACACAGGTTACAGTACTAGTACTGTAACCTGTGTGATGTGCAGGGTCGCATCATTCATGTTGAACTCACCTTGAGCACAATTTCATTGACAGTAGCAGCATCAGACTCAAAGTACAGAGCCTTGTAGTCATGGTTGCTGTGATAAGTGATCTTAAAAATGGCATGACCTGTAGAACAACAGAAAACATGTTCAACAGGTCAACAAAGCACACAAATCAACCAGTCTCTCCTTGTCATACATCATCTGTCATGCCTTTTTATAATTCCAGGAAAAAAATAAAAATCAAGAATGGAAAATTAAAGAAAAAAAAATCTCTATGATTGAGTGGTTTCATTTGTAAGATTAACACACCCTAGATGAGAGAAAGTGGCATATCTAATAAAACTTTATCTGGAAAAAACCATATAAAAGCTAAGCTACTGTAAATAGGCAGTATTTGTGCCAGATGCCAGAGAAAATGTAAGCCGGAAAACAAAGCAGGCCATTGCTTCTTATTGTTCTTGTGTACAGACTGAAAAGTCACTGCCTCAGTCTGAAAATGATGTCACACTCCTGTGTTGACTCCGTTCATGTTGAAAGTTAGAAAATCTATGAGACTTTAGTTGGTGTGGAGCTACCATTAGCTGAAGAACATAAGACTGTTCTCTAGTCTGAGTGTTAATGAAAGCTATTACCATAAACATCTTGTACTATGGACGCTTGTTCTAGTCAGGCATAAATATTGTTATATTAGTTGACTGACTGGAGTTTGCAGCTCCAACACATCTAATTATGCAACATCATTCTAATCGGGCCTCTATTCCTCTCAAAGGCAGCTTTGAGAGAGAGGAATGACAGAAAGTCATCTTCTGACATACAGAAAATGTAACTTAGACTAAATTGATTGACTAAAGTTTGATTATAACAGTGAAATTTTTTAGTCGAGGTATTTTAAAGCTGCAGTAAGTAACTTTTATAAAATATATTATTTTACATATATGTCATCATATCATGACAGTATGGTATGAGACAGATAATCTGTGAAAAAAACTGAGTTCACCTGCCTTCTCCCAGTGCTAACTGAAAACAACCAATCAGAGCCCAGAGGATGTCAATCACAATCTCATGTGCCTCTGCTCTTCCCTACACCCTTCCACCCCCTTTCTCTCTGCTACTGCTACAGCTTTTTCCCATTCAGCAGATCCTATTGTGAAATCTCAGTCCAGTTAGCATAGCCACTGATGATGGCAGATAAATGGTTTTCCTGTAATGCTAAAATATTTCCCTGCCATTCGCACCTCATGAAGAGAGTACATGAGAGAGTTTAACAGCGTTAAGACCCTCCTCCCGGATCTGATTGGTTGGTTCTAACCGAAAGCGGTGCATTTCTTCAGATGGCAATAAAAGCTCAAGGAGGAGGAATAAAGTCAATTTTTTCACAGATTATTAGACTTGCAACGTAATGTCATGACTGGGGGTTGCACAACTTCATATTTTTTAAGTCAGACTCAACATGGTAAAAGTTCAGTTGACATCGACTTGTCAGTGATGTCACAGAAACGTAATCAAAAAGCATCTGACATTTTTAATGTATTTATTTTTTTCAAACACCACTGTTACATGAGGCCTGGAGCAGAATTTGATTTAGGGGTCTCTCTTGTTCCTAAGAACATCAGCACCACTAACAGCATGTCACCATGGATTTTGTGAAATATGGGACAGGGGGCCTAGTTTAACTGCAGAGTACTCAATTACAATTGTAGTTTACTTAGATGCATTTGTGAACAAACAGCTAAAACTCAAAGATTAAACTGAGAGTATCAGATTGTAATTGTGGTAACAAAACAATCTAATTATGAAGATTGTTCTTTGAACTTTTACAAAGTAAACTTTCCAACTCCTTAATATTAAATCAAATTTGATAATCTCTTAGTTCACTTTTGCCCTGATGACGTAATTTGGATTTATCAGAAGTGCAAATAATTTATATTTATTTGAAATGTATTTTTTTTATTTGTTGTTTTTAAGATTCGATAGTTGAGGGTTTAAGTATTGTCGGCAATGTATTCCAGTAACATATAACTACCCAGTAATATTTTACATTTAATAAAATTTAATAAATTCATAGAGGTTTCATACTGCAGCTTTAAGAGCTTTGAATTAGCCAAAAAATTGGGAGTGACATCAGTGTTCCACTACACAGAAATACAGTTGTGGCCTTTTAGAATCATTAGGACCCAATCATTCTACTTTGTCCTTTCCATGCCTAAAGGATGCTTAAGGCCTTTTCATGAGATGTGAAATCATCTTGCAGTTGTAATTACGCAGTGCATTTTTAAAACATTACACAATCAGAAACTATTAATTTATAAGGATGACCAGACAGAGGCTCTCTTTAGAGAACCTCATCAGAATACTTACTGGGACTTCTCTCCTCAACAAGGTCACAGGCACAAAGGTGGTCCGAGTCGATAGAGATGGGTTTTTGCCGAATCCAAAACTTCTGACTTGTGACGGGATCGATTTCCACTTTTTCACCTGAAATGCCTGCAAAGATAGTTTTGGATGGTGAAAAATGTTTAAGGTAAAAAAAAGCTAATAGGAATGGGTTACGTGGTAAAAGCACTTATTTTTAAGTAAGCGTTAGGAGCGTAATTTATCCAAAGTATCTGCATAAAATCATAAAATCAAAATATGTCAAAAACTCAATTAAAAGGCCAACAACTGTAGCACCACAGAACTAATGTGCCCTGTTGTAACATCAAATCTAATGGATCTGCAAGAGCACTGAAGAGCAATGTGCAATTTGTGGCCTAGAGACAATACCACAAGACAAGATGCAAATGGTCAACTCATTCCAACATCCAAAGCCCCGACAAGCAACATAATGCACTAATGACATCTGTTCACTTTAGCTCAGCAAATAAAAACAGCCCCGTTATATATATTTGCTTGTGCAAAACAGCATGCTGTGGACGTTGCAGATCTGCTGTGATGCAGATGCTTGTTTATATCAACAATGCAGACATGCCTGCTGCTGTGAGACTCCTGTCTGCAAACTGATCATTATGTTTGTCAAAAAGCACAGGACATTTATTGTGATTTATTGTGTCATCTGAATGTTGTACTAAAATGTTCTCGACGTATACTTGAAAAAAAGTCAACCAGTCAAAAACCAACCAGGCATGATTAAAACACTTGTAACATATCCAGACATGAGATGTGAAGGGTGATCTGAGTACAACTGGAAAGCTTTAAATAAACGGAAAATATATTAAACCATCCTGGACAATTACATTTATTCAAAAAGAAAATAAAAAATGAAAATAAAGCCATGTAAAGTATAGCTGTTTAATAGTTCAAAATAAATAGACGAGTCAGCTTTCTTTTAACTTGGAGAGACTCAGGTAGTATTTGCTGATTGATGGAAGCAACATCAGGTCACTGGCTGAGCAGAGCATCTCAGGAGGGTTTGTATGTTAGCAGAAACTTTCTTGTGAAATTTTGTTTTTCCCTGAAAACAAAATTAATGCATTTGTTTTCATGGGAAAACAATGACTAGCATACTCAACAGCAATGGCCTCCATGCAGAAAAACAGCATAAGACTCCATTTCTCAAGAAAAACATGTTTGCTACAGAAGATTTGGACAAGCATGTGAAACACTAAGAGAATATAATCTAGAATAATGAGGTCAAAGCTGAACTCTTGGATGTCATTGTATAGATCAGAGGTTCCCAAACTGTGGGGTGCGCCCCCTAGGGGGGGGGCGCCGTGTCATTGCAGGGGGGGGCGCGGGAAGCCGTCTGGATGAAAATAAAACAAAACATGAACACTGTATGCGCTGGGTTTTTACCTTAGAATGGCCAACTCTGTTATTCCTATGTCAATTTGATACAGTAGAGGCTTCCACACTTCCCATATTTGTGTCCTCTGTCACTTTTATCAGCAGTTAAAACTGTTTAATCCGTTGTTAACATGTTGTAACCTGTTTTTCCGAGCCGCCTTTAAACGCAACATGAGCGCTACGACGCTCGCGCTGGGTTTCCACCTGTGAAGGAGACCTGCTGCTGCTGGGCGGAGCTACGTAGGTTTGTGTTAGAATCACGACAGCAAACCAGCAAAACGCAAAGAACTTTTCACAGTTTTTCCCTCCAAACTAACTGACTGACTTGAGTAAAGCTGTTGGATGCAGGTAATGTTAGCTAAAACATGACTAGCTAATATCAATACAGAACCTTAAGCTTAACAAGTACCTTGTAAGCTATCGATGTTGGTGTCTATTTTCAGCTACGTACATTAATTTTGCCCCCAAAAAAGTCGATGCCCCCCCCCCCCCCCCCCCCGTCACACGCGTAGTTTCAACAAGACAGCCATTTGTAATCCATAGAAGGGGGGGGGGGGCGCAGAAAATGTTTGGAAACCACTGGTATAGATCATGTTTGGAGAAAACATGTTTTACACATCAAACCAAAAACAAACATTACATAAAAGGTGTAGTTTGCAGGTGAGACCATCAAAGTTGGTCAAGCTGACTACCTTCCTTAGTCTGCTATCTTCTTCCTCTACTAGTCTCCAATTTCAATTATTTGCTGTTGACTTTGTATTCTCAGTTATTTTTCTTTCCATTGAAGCTACACCCGGTGTTTTGTTTAGCTGCGAATTCTTCCTGAAGGAGGGCATTGGCAAAGATAATGAGGCCATCATCTAATCAATCTCCCTCTCCCGCTATAAACCTTTTACTTTTTATTAACATAGAAAAAGTCTTGTAGCAGTTTGTTTCTTCTTGTGTATTCTGCTCCATCTTCTCAAACATCCAATGTGTCTTGGCAGATGGCCACCTGCATTGAACCAGGTTCTGGTTCTGCAGGTTTCTTCCTGTTAAAGAGAATTTTTCCTCTCCACTGTTGCTACATGCATGCTCGGTATGAGGGATTGCTCTAAAGTCAGTGACAACGCAAGCAATTGTTACTACATGAAGGAGTGAATGCTGTGAATGCTGGCAGCGCCAAGCGGGCACTAGAGGGCGCTACAGCTCAACCTGTAAAAGTCATAGCACCCGAAAAGCACAGCTAGGAAATACTGAATTATTTTTCAATCTAATTTAAAATTTTTAATATGTAATTATTGTGTCATTTTTCTCAAAAGACATTTTCAATAAAAAAAGCAATTATTATATATCGAGTTAAAAAAAACAACTTCAGGATTTGAACTTTGCTGATAATAGTGATAATACGCATGTATTATCACTTTTGGGAAGCAATTGAGAGGAACACATAATGTGAATATGGATTGTTTTTTGCAACCAAAAGTTCCACAGATGGAATCAGAGAAGGGTGAGTTTTTGGAAGCAGACTCTGACCAACAAAGAAAATATTAATCTGGATGAAGGAGAGCAACTGTGCAGCTCTCCTTCCACCGCTGCTGTCCAGTGTTAGCACTGTTGGACAAGAGGATCTAAGCGGAAGTCCTCAAGATGGACCAAAAATACCTGTCATGCGTGAGTAAAGATGCTGTGTTTTGCTCTGCAAAAAAAGAGGACACAGATTCTGCCTAGAGTCAGTATTTACTGCTCTTGGCTCTAATAATAGGTGGAAAGCAGCTGCATCGTTAAAGAGCCATCAGGAAAGCGACGGACACAAAATCGCAATGAAAGCATGAAAGCATGGAGTGAATTCAAGTTAGAAAAACAAACAAGTGGATCAAAACTTCCCAACAATAACGATAGCAGTTATTGTTGGGAAGTTATTCTCAACTATAACTGATAACTATCAGAAGTTATGAAGACTTCTAATGGTAAGTGAATGATTTCAACCTTCTTTGATTTTGTAGTGCAGTCAGCATTGTGGACTGAAATTGTCTACATATACAGACACAGATGGGGAAATAGAGTGTGAACTTATTGTAATGGTTTACATACTAAACTCTCTACATACAGTAAATGTGTTATGTTTGTGTATGCTTTAACTGTATTGCAGAATACCACATTATCCGCTATCCACTTTATTGGTGACTGCTGATGTCAGTTTAGTGCACCTGTGTGTGTGTGTATGTGTTGATAACAATAGGGAAAAAAGATCCTTCATAGCACCCTCAGTAAATTGCTTAGCCCCTTAGCACCTGCAAAAAAAATTCTAATCTGAAACCAATCTGAACAATGAACTGGACACGATGATTGGTAAATAGGATGAATTGGAATGTATGTGTGATTGAGCTGACAAGATTTTTTTTGCAGTGTCTTGAGATGACATATTGTGAATGGGCACAATAATCTGAATTGAATTAGATGATCCAGGAGAGGGGACAGCCAAAGACCCAACCTCACAGATAAACACACACATACACACGCACACCTATATACCAAGTGTAAAGACACACAAGAAGATGGACTCTATACTCCTAGGTCCAGGTAGCAATTCCCCAGAGGGACAGCCAGCCCCTGGTGTCCTTCTTTCTGGGATGTAGACAACTGTGTTCAATCATTCCAATTCTTTACCTGTAGCTTTAATTGAGGACTTTTTTTCTACATTTCTTTGCATGTGTAGACTACTTGAGTTGTTGCTCATATGGACAGTCCTCTACAACTATCATGTTCCACATTGTCCTGAGTGGAGACAGCCACACAGTGAGTCTGTATCATTTTCCATTAGTTTTAAAAGCACTGCCTTCATCAAGAATCCTTCAGCACATCTTGTCATTATTGGTCAACGTTTCACACATTTAACTGTGGTTTTAAAACAGACTTTATACACAAGAATCAGTCCAAAGTTACAAAAACATTTTCATATCTGGAAAAGACAGCACCACCTCACTGACTAGCATGTACCTAGCTGGACATCTGTGGTGAAACGCAGCTTATGAATCAAGCTGATCTTGAAGGACTTGTAGTGGTGACTGCTCAACATGTCTTGGACTGTGGTGATGTCAATAGTAGGGTCTTCCTCAGAGCTCTCTTCACCTCTTGAACCTGTAACAGCAGCAGAATGAATAAGCCGAATTAAGAAAATAAGTCTAAATAAAACACAAGAGCTCCTGATATTAAGATCTATGCTCATTCACAAAACCTTCACTTGTCCTTATTGAGTTTTTAGTGGGACTGCGTTTGGTCTAAACTTGCTGTATATATTGCATAGAAATGATTTGAAGAATATTTCATTCAACATTCTGGGATGGTGAATTGCCACCACAACAGTCACTGAAATGAAGTTTGCAGCAGACCTCATATTTAAACCTTCATGCCGAGTTCACTCACTGTTTTCTCTGACCAGGCAAAACTCCAGGGTGTTCTGGCTTTCTAGAGTAGAATCCAGGTCGACTGCAACATTCGGTTCCATCTGCTTCTCCAGACGATACATGGGCCCTGCGGGAGAGTCAAGGGGTCACTTTCATTTACCATTCAGTTCCTTGTAGTTGTTCACAGTCTGTAAATCAGTTGTCAGGGAATTTTTCTTGATGATTTGCATTAACTGTAAGGTCAGATTCATATATAGTGAGGTATCCATTTTGGAGTTTTTACAATGTATACATTAACTGATTATTTCAAGTTTAAATGTTAGTGCAGAGGAAGCAAAGACCATGTCTTTAGTACTTGTTAAGAAAATAAATTTAAAATAAGCTAGTTTTAAAACTTAACATGTCTTGATTCAAATAGCCTAATTGTGGTTTTAAAATCAGTAATGTATTCTGGCCTATTGACCTTTATGTTACTTGTAGTTCCAGCAGATGGTTTGCTAGGATCGTTTGAATTGCCTTTTGTCTGTGTGGGAAAACAATACAGTAGAAGTTCTAGCTTTTCACACTCATCTGTGAAAAGCCGTAAACACGGCAGGAGTTCCTGGCTTGAGAGAGGGTCAGAGATAGCTCCTGGATTGGATGAGCAAAGATACGCCTTATTTGAATAAATTAAAGATAAGAATACGCCTTCACTATAAAACTTTCTACACAGAAGTAACAAATTAGATTTGCTCTTGCAATTCTCCAAAGACGTCTTTGCTTTTCTTTCTTTCTTTCCTTCTTCATCTTTCCATTTATGTCAGGTAAACGAATGTATGTCTCTGTTGTTCTGCAGTTTCTGTTGTAATTTTATGCGTTGTCTATTGGATTCTATTGGATTGAACTGTAATTCTGTGATGTCAACACGCATTGCTGTTTTCTTCTGAGTGACTACACGTGGCCGTCACGAGAGGACCCGGGATCATAAAGGAAGAGAGAGAGACAAACTTTTTCCAAAATTAATTAATTCATAGAAATCTTCCTTAACATACTCAATGGAGAAGTGTTCTCTAAAATGACTAATCCTGCCTCTACATGCCAAATCAATGCGAGCCACCTGAGTAGCCTGACAGTATGAGGGAGCAATGATTGATGACAAATGGTACCAGTTGGCCTCAGAACTAAAGAGGATACAGTGCATCATTGGAACTCACATGTTCTCCACAACAACTGACTGGATGTTTTTGCCGAAGACAGCAGAAAACGATCAGATTTTTAAGGGTGGACAACAGCCAAACACAACAACTTTTGTGTGGGTTGTTATGAATTGAAAAATAGACTTACGTGCATTAAACACATAAGATGAATGAAAATGTCTAAGAAATTATGCATGCTTCATTTAAGACCGACATAACCAAGTTCCACTCTACACCTACTGTAGTCCTGAGAGAACAGCTGCCTGGGAGCTCACACCTACCCAGCTTCAACAAGGCACTTTTCCACTAGCTCGCCTCTAACCGATTTGGTCCTAGTCTGTACCGATCAGAGTCATTTTCCATTAGCAAATCCGGTGCTGCTCTGCCCAGCTGTTCTCATGTATTGATGTAGTACTAGCCACACCGAGCTGAGTACAGCACCAAACCATTTTGAGTTGGTTTGGTCTGATGACCTCACATCAAACTCCAAAACATTATAGTTTAGCTGTGAACAGCAGACATGCTGTTTGCTATCAGAGAGCTGCTCAGTATGGAGGAACATTTATGAATTTAATCACAGGCAGAGCCAGGAACACATGCAGAACGTTTTGGAATGACTGTGATTTAACAGCGCCATAGCAGCTCGTCTCTCTGAAGAACAGGCAGCAATAAAAAAAAAAAAAAAGAGAGAAACGTTAATGTGGTCAGTTCTGTCAGAGTTGTAATTTTGCACAGACAATGTGAAACACCGTAACTACATTTTAGCTAGTGATGTAAAATGTATTTTTCCTTTGGATTCTTTTTTAAACAAACTTCATGCGTGGCTATTGGTTTACATCTTTTGAGTGCAATCTGAAAGGTTGTACACAAAGAAAATGTAATCATATTTATATGTATAGTGAAATAATCAGCTGATATGAGTCTTTATACTTTCTTTTTTTAATCTTTAATGATTCTCAAGGAAGTATCATTTACATGACTTTAGGCCTCTACATCACAAAACTAACTTCGACATTTGAAATAAGGTGGACAAGTAGACCATCGCATGATAACAGTCAAAACAAAAATGCAACTTCAATTCCCTGAGAAAGATTATAAAGCGAGGAGTAAGAGTGTGAAAGAAGAAACAAAAGAAAAGAAAAAATTAAGTTAAAAGTGTAAAAAGCAAATCACAAAAAATAATACACCAACGAAAAACATAGTATAAAAATAATTATGAAGTATGGCTATCATAAGAGAGTGGATTGTCAAGGAAATTTCATCAAGTTTGATCTCTAAAAATGAAATCAGATCTTTAAGTTTTACATAGTCTACCCAAATCTGCCACCACTGACAGAATTGTTCAGTCCTGTGATTGAGAGGCTGTTATTTTTTCAGTTTTATACATGTTAAATGTTATGTCGATCCAGTCATCCACAGTTGGTTTGTCTTGTGATAACCATTTTCTTCTAATTTTTTCCTTACTTGCTGTTAATAAAATAGTCATCAGATTTTTGTTTGCTTTGGAAGCTTCTTGAGGAATTATGCCAAAATACATAAGATTGATCTCCAAAGGAATGTTCTGCTTGAAAATATCTTGTAAGGCACTATTAATCTCTTTCCAGTAATCTTTTATAATTGGACAGTCCCAGAAGACATGATAATGGTTTGCATTTTGATTTCTACATTTTCTCCAACATGCAGGAGTATTTCCATCATAGTGGCATTTCTGAGCAGGTGTGATAAAGAATCTTACCAGATTTTTCCATCCAAATTCTTCCCATTGTAAAGATTTATTATATGTCCACATTATTGCCCCTATTGCTCTGTCATTGTTAAATTGCCCTCTCTTTCCCAACTTGCTTTGATATGTAGGGTTGAATTGTTTTTGAGATCTATTAAGTTTTTATAGAAAAGTGAAATAATTTTCCCTTTCATTTTTGATTTATAGGCATTAATAAAAAATTCCATTAGGTTTATATTCTTGTCAGTAATTGGCTTAATTTTTAAGTTTACAGATAAGAAATTTTATTAATATTGATAAAAGTCCTGTTTGTCCAGAGAATATTTTCTCTTGAGTGTTTTGAAATCACCTAAGACATTGTTGTTCATTATTGTGCACAGAGCAGTGATTCCTTTGGATGTCCAGTTCTTAAACCTGGCGTCCAGTTTGTTTGGTGTCAAGTCTGAGTCATATGCAATCCATTTTATGACTGCCAGGTCGTTCTCTAGTGCAGTTTCTTTACAATGGTTTTCCACACTCTAAGGGTTGTTTTCATCCACCGGTTATCTTATTTATGAAACTTTGTAGATTTGCATCAGCCAGAGTTGCCTGTACAGGAATGGGTGTCGCCTTTGTTTCAATAGTTTTCCATTGAGCATTATATTTTGAGTCGCACCAGTATATCAGTGTTCTTGCTTGTGCTGCTAAATAATAATCTCTAAGGGAAGGCAACCCCCAACCTCCCATTTTCTTTTTCAGTTATAAGATCTTATATCCAATTCTAGGTCTTTTACCCTGCCAAATATATGTTGATAATAGTTTGTCCCATTCATTAAGAACCTTTTGATTTATTTCAATTGGTAAAGTTAGGAATAAATATAACAGTCTGAGGAGTATGTTCATCTTAATCGAGTCACTTCTTGAGCTAAAACTTAGAAAAGGAGTAAGATTCCATCTTGTGATATCCTCTAATTCAGGGGTGCCCAATACGGAAGGTTTTGAGTCGATCTCGGCAGATGACAATCTGAACGCCTCCAGGACACCGAGACCAGCAATTCCTCTTCTGACGGGCTTATCAAAAATATTCACTAAGATCCTAAACGTTTGTAGCTTCATTAAAAAAGAATAAGTATAAAAAAACGAGACGTGTTAAAATTAATAATCTCAGTAATTATTGTTTGAACAAGGTGTTGCGCAATTCAGTGCGTTTCGGTCCCATTAACAAAAAAAAAAAAAAAAAAAAGGCAACTCAAAGACCGACTGACGAGCAGAGCAGGAGTTTAAATTAGCTACTCAAACACCGCTGTGTTCATGAGAGGCTTATTAATAATCGAGGAATAAATATCAAGCCTGGAAACGTGATATCGCAACGGACTGAATGTTGTGTTTTTAACATAATCTCTGCTTGGCTTGCGGGCGCAGGCGATTGCCATGGCAACGGGTGGCTTAAACGACAAAGAGACAGAAAGTGGAAAGGTAGGAGTGGTTTTGAGTTGATCATCTGTTCGGGTTGTTTTACCTTTGTTTATCTTTGCTGTGGCTTATTATACCCGCTGTAGTTTCTGAACATTCAATAAACGACAAACTTAGACTAATTACCTCGTTCGTATGTGAGTATACGTCACAACAAACATCAAATTGGACAAATATATTTCACTGAGTTTTAACTAATTCTACAGCGACAATTATGTGAAATTAAATTAATTATATCCCGACTTCCGAAGATTTGCCTTTACCTTTTCTGGGCTCTTTGGTTAGTTTCTCATACTGAGGTCATCAAACCAAATTTCAGATCTGCCATGACTGACTGACACCTGCTGGCGTCAGGTCTGCAACCAGCTTCTGACTGAGAAACCAGTAACCTGCTCCCAGTGTCAGAATCTCACTGAGGAAGAAACTGGATCAGGTTTTCTGTCACTTTATTATTTCTGCAATAGCTGACGCATATTCGCATATAAAATAAGTCAATAGAGTTTAATTTGCAATTTCTATGTCTTTGTGTCATGAGGTAGATCTCAGGCAGCTGGTGAGAGAAAAAGTAGATCTTGCTCTCAAAAAGTTTGGGCACCCCTGCTCTAATTCTTTTTAGCATGGGAACATAATTATATTCGAATAGTTTTTCGAGGTCCTTTGGTATAGTTATGCCTAGATATTTAAAATGGTCAGTGTGCCAAGCTAACGGGTACCTGTTTTGGATTTCCTGCGGTGGAGTATAATAATAAGACAGCAATTGAGTTTTGTTAATATTAATTTTGTACTCTGATAAATGACCAAATTGCTTGAATAATTGCATCAAAACTGGAAGAGAGAAAGTCGGTTGTTCTACATAAATTAATATATCGTCTGCATAACAAGCCAATTTATGTTCTATCCCTTTAATAATTATTCCTTTAATATCCTTATTTTGTCTTATCGATTGGGCTAGTGGTTCTAAATATAATGCAAAAAGTAACGGTGACACCCTTGTCTTGACCCTCTTTCTAAAGTAATTCTGTCTGATAAATGTCCATTAACTTTAATTCTCGTTGTGGGACTATTATACAACGCCTGTATTGTTTTTATTATTGTACTATGTAGTCTAAATTTATGTAAAACCCTGAAAAGAAAATTCCAGTTAACTGAACCAAATGCTTTTCCCCCCCATCTATACTGATAATGGCTTTCAGTTTACTCTTTTGTATGTGATCTATAACATGTAGAGTCCTTCTTATATTGTCCTGTGTTTGACGTTGTCGTATGAAACCAGTTTGATCGTTATATTAGGGAAGGGAGAAATTCTTCCAATCGTCTGGCCATTATGGAAGTAAAAAGTCGATAATCAATATTTAAAACAGATATCGGTCGGTATGATCTGCAATCAAGTTTATCTTTGCCTTCTTTATGTATTACTGAGATTATTGCCTCCTTCCAGCTCGGTGGTGTTTGAGCTTTTTTCAGAATCCAATTTAGTGAAGGGAGGAGGATTGGAATAAACTCTTTCTGAAATTCCTTATAAAATTCTGCTGTGTAACCATGTGACCCAGGCGATTTACATGGTTTTAATCTACTTATTGTTTTTTTAGTTCTTTTTCTGTAATGTCTGGTGTCATTTTTCTGTTCTGTTCTTCGTTCATACAAGGTAGTTCTAGTGAGTTCAAATATTCATCAATTTGTTCTATAATTCCTCCACATATTTTTGAATATAAGGTTTTGTAAAATATTTCAAATGCTTCCTGGATATCATTCAGTTTGTGCTTTAACAATTTTGATTTGGGGTTTCTTATTCTATGGATTGTATTTTCTGCTGTTTTTTTAGTTTCCTTGCTAGTACCCTCATAGATTTTGAGCCGCCTTCATAGTGTCTTTGCTTAAGAAACGTGAGGTTTTTCATAGTTTCCTGTGTTACCATATCATTTATATCATTTCTAATTATTTTTAAATCTTCCAGTATATCTGGTGTACACTTTTGCTTGTGTTTTTGTTCTAGATCTTCCAATTTTTTATGCAATTCCTCTAATCTTTTACTTCTTAATTTTTTAAGTGTGATGACATTGCTATAATTTAACTGTTTAAACTTTACCTTTAATAACATAAAGTTACCTAATTTTTAAAGTGCAATCAGTAATACTTTTATAACAAATTTATATCAGTAATGATTTCTTGGTTAATGTCAAGTTGTCATAACAAAGACATTTTGAATAATGTCAACTTTGTATTAAAAGTGTCATAATTTATCGAATGACGCTTTATGACAACAGTCATAAATATTCATGAAGGCTTATTCATGTTCATGACAGGTGTTTATGACAGTGTCATGTCAGTCTTATTCAACCCCCTTCAAATAAAGTGTTACCATTTTTCCCCTCAGAACGCGTTAAGAGTGTCCCATAATATCGGAGGAGGTACTTCTTCATTGTCATTGAGATCTAAAAAAAACAAAAAACTAATTTCCTTCTGTATTTCCTGTTTGTACCACTGGTTATTAAACAAACCTGAATTTAGTTTCCATACATCGTTTCTTTTTTGTAAGCCAAGGTTCACCGTTAAATATACAGGTGAGTGGCCACTCACATCTATTGTTCCGATCTCACATCTTTCCATCTTGTCTGTATGGAAGCACATTGCTATCATGCAGTAAAAAAAATTTTTCGATCGCTATCTCGTTTTAATGAGTTACGCATCTCGTTTTAACGAGTTACGCATCTCGTTTTAACGAGTTACGCATCTCGTTTTAACGAGATACGTAACTCGTTAAAATGAGATAATTTTAGGTCCAGGAAGTGGCGGTATTATGCTAGGCTAGTACAGTGACTAACATGAATTGGTCAGGTTTCCCTTCATGTTTGGTCTACAACATGTAGAGATACGGATGCTGCTTTGCACTGTGGTTAAAACCATTAACAGCATGCCTACTCTGACAAGATCCTAAACAGAACGGGACTGCACAGAAGGAGACGTTAGTCCGGTCCTCTAGCTGTGGCGGCGTTCCTGACTGGATCGAAGCTGAAGTTGGCTTTCGATTGTAGCTTCTGATTCGGGAAATGGCTAAAGGGAGATTATAACGGAGGCTCAGACGTATTTGATGAACATTTTCTGGTCAGATTTTTTATTAGAACAGTACACTTGCTGAACAACGGCAACGGCTGTTTGTAACCAAGCAACCGAAATCAACAGAAGGCTAGGTAGTGGCAAAATACAAAACTAGATCCTGTTAAGCATTCTTCAAAATAAAAGACTTCCGCTCTCCAAAATAAATCATAAATAAAGCTTTGAATGTAATTATTTTTCATGTCAGCTTTTTGTAATTATGTACAATCAAGTTAAATTCGGTGAATAATAATAATCATGTAAATTATACTTAACATATGACTTGGCATATGACTGTAAATAAGTAACTAATCATGGAAATTATATTTTACATATAAATGTTAAGAAATCATTTATTCTCCTTTAAAAAGAACATACATCGACACTTCAAATCTGGAGTAGATTATTCTAATCTGCGCTAATGGCAGAATATTTCAAACCTCGTTTGTAATTTGTGAAATCTTTATCTGAATTGAAACCTCAGTAATGAGAGATTTAAAAATATTTTTGCATCTGGAATGCATTAGAAATGAACTCCTATCACATTTACAATGTTTGTTATTATTTTAACTTTCTGTTTTCTTTCACTTTTTTGTCCTAGAGCACCTGCCTTTTTGTGTGGTTCACAGGGATCCATCAGCTGGGATAGCAACAACTTTTCAGATTCCGATTTATAGTGATGCAACATAGCATCAGAGATGAATAATCGTGGAACATGCAAAAGAAAAAATATTGTTAAAAAGTAAAGAATGGGAATTAACAGATCTATGTAAAAGAAAGTTTAAGTATGCTGGAGCCAAGCCGAGTAGAGATTTATGAATCAGGATCATTAGATGATTGTTTCTCAGGACGCTTAAAGGAGGCCATTTAGCTTTTGCTGATTTATGATTTATTTTGGAGAGCGGAAGTCTTTTATTTTGAAGAATGCTTAACAGGATCTAGTTTTGTCTTTTGCCACTATCTAGCCTTCTGTTGATTTCGGATGCTTGGTTACAAACAGCCGTTGCCGTTGTTCAGCAAGTGTACTGTTCTAATAAAAAATCTGACCAGAAAATGTTCATCAAATACGTCTGAGCCTCGGTTATAATCTCCCTTTAGCCATTTCCCGAATCAGAAGCTACAATCGGAGGCCAACTTGAGCTTCGATCCAGTCAGGAACGCCGCCAGACTAGAGGACCGGACTAACGTCTCCTTCTGTGCAGTCCCGTTCTGTTTAGGATCTTGTCAGAGTAGGCATGCTGTTAATGGTTTTAACCACAGTGCAAAGCAGCATCCGTATCTCTACATGTTGTAGACCAAACATGAAGGGAAACCTGACCAATTCATGTTAGTCACTGTACTAGCCAAGCATAATACCGCCACTTCCTGGACCTAAAATTATCTCGTTTTAACGAGTTACGTACGTAATTCGTTAAAACGAGATACGTAACTCGTTATAACGAGATACGTAACTCATTAAAACGAGATACGTAACTCGTTATAACAAGATAGCGATCGAAAAAATTTTTTTACTGCATGATAGCAATGCGCTTCCGTATGTCTCTTTTGTAAATGTCAAAAAATAATAAATTCTTGTGTATGCTGAATGAGTGGCTGAATAGTGTGCATAGTCCTTTTTACTGGGGTAAAAGTCTCTCCATATGTCTATCAGACCAACTTTCTTAAAAAGCATTTTTTTTTTTTTTTTGTTGTTCTTTCTGGTAAGTTTTCTCCCTGGAAGAATCCATCTTTGGATGCAAACGAATATTTAAGTCCCCTCCACAAATCAGAACACCCCACATTTCTTTTACCAATATATTATTTATTTTCTTGTAAAAATCAATATCACTCCCTGGAGGAGCATATGTTAAATAATGTAACAGGGTTTCACCCTACATTACCTCTCAGAGTCTCACAAGGACAAACCTGCCTTCTTTATCCGCCAGTTTGTATAATTTTTCGAAATGCATCTTGTTTGAGATAAGAGTAGCTACTATGTCCTGATTTGTATGATGAGAAGAACAGTTGGTTGAAACCCATTCTTAGTTTTTCATGTTCACTTTTGTTTAGGTGGGTTTCTTGTAAGTACACTATGTGAGCATGTTCCTTCATTTTTGATATTTTACTTCGTTTAATTGGGTTGAGTAGACCATTAACATTTAAAGTAATTATATTTATCTTATCGCTAGCCATGTTTGACTGTCTTGTTGATAATTTTTAGATATCTGATAGCAAATCTTAACAAATCCACTCTCTGAACAAATGTAAACAGTAAACTTAACGATAAAGAACAGAAAATAAACTTGAGATTCC
This sequence comes from Poecilia mexicana, assembly GCF_051168715.1. Lineage (NCBI taxonomy): Eukaryota > Metazoa > Chordata > Actinopteri > Cyprinodontiformes > Poeciliidae > Poecilia > Poecilia mexicana. Next base: position 274,622 of record NW_028263381.1, read on the forward strand.
AAGGTTAGGGTCCTGAACAAAAGACCGTGTACTTGGCTAGGAAAACCGTCTAGCCCTCCCCTCTTTTCCTCCCATAGAAAAGAGGGCAGGGCCCCCAACTACACGTAAGCTGTTTTTGTCCATTTTGTGCGCATTCCTCCTCGGTACATTTTTTTTTCATCTAAGTTTGGGCTAGGGAATATATCCAATATCACAACAATAATGTCTGTAATACACAGCAATCGAACTCACTGAGATACACTGTCCTTTTAGTTTATATGCTATTGATTACTCAAAGATTATTTAGCTTACCAGTCATTATTGTATCTATTCAGAGCTCCTTTTGAGGATAACTGGTTTCTCTTCTGAACTCGCAAAGTATTTCTCTGATATTCATCTCTCGCTCCTTTCCTGGCATTTGTTGTTTCGAGCCGATCTTCTTCCAAGCAGTGCGGGAGAGTTGCTCAGCTAGGCTCTCCTTTGGCTTGATCAGGGGGACAGGCAAACCACACTCCTTTGTGTCCTTCGTCATCTCTGCCGCCGCCTGGTAAAGCAGTGTTTCCCCCTCATAAAACACTTGTAGTTTAGCGGGGAAAGGAGACTGGAAGCAAATCTTTCTCTGCTTCAGGATCCGTTTAGCTTCCGAGTATTCTTTGCATTTCTGTAGCACTGTGGGATAATCATGATCAAAATATATTGCTTTGCTGTGTAGGAGCATGCCTTTCTTCCCCCATGCTTTTCGTAAAATCTCGTCCTTGGTTCTGCTGTGGAGAAATTTGACGACAATGGATCACGGCTTATTGTTTCTATCCACAGCAGGTATCGGAGCCAGCGATCGGTGTGCCCTCTCAATGTCCAATTCCATATTTGGTTCGATCTCCAGGGTGTATTTAAGTAATTTATTCACAAAATCTCTCATCGATGATCCTTCCGCTCCCGTCTGGCACGTTGTATATCCGGATGTTCTATTTCATCTCTACTGACCGCCTACTTAAAGCACTGAATGATCACTCTTGCGCATGCACAGGTTGAGAATCTTATACCAACATGGTCACGTGTGACCCCCGGTGACACCGGTAAGTCTATATAGTCACGTGACAATGACAGCTCAGTCTCTTTTCATCTTCTCGCATGCAGGTTGAATAGGTGGTAAGAATTTGATTGTTGCTTGTCGCTGGTAGCCTCGAGATTACGGTCGGAGCTGTGAGGATTTTCTCCCCATCCAGAGGCTGTGCAAGCTCTACATTGATGCAACTTTGTTCTTCAATTGGTAAGTTGTTTTTCTCTTTTTTAATCGATGGGAGCGGCTTTCAAGGTGCCAGCCAGCCTGTGAAGCATATGGCTCCTGAGGCTATGGAACCTCCATGTAAGAGAACCAAGAAGAGCTCCAGGGATTCGGAGGGCCTATCTGGGCAGGTGGCCCATCTTTCTTCTGAGTTGGAGCAGATGAAAACACTGCTCGAGTCCCTTAGAGATGGTGGTGGCTTGCATATGTCGACAGCTAGTTCGCGTATCTCTTCCTGCTCTCAGTCGGAAGAGGATGATTCGATAGTGGGCGCTTTGAGAACTGCTGGATGCTCCACAGAGCCAGCCTGATGCTTCTAGTGCTTTCTTCCGGTGTCCTACTACTAGGTCGTCCTTCTACTAGGTCGTCCTTCTACTAGGTCGTCCTTTATGGTTCCCCCATCTGCTGACTATGTGAAGGAGGGCCGACCTCTGATGGCAGGGCCCTGGCGGCCATGCAGGATGCGCCCAAGTTTGGCTTGGGTCATATGCCTTCTGTTGAACCTGCCATAGCATCCCTCATTGTGGCTCCAGATGAGGTTCTGAGAGCTAATGCTAGGTGTCCTCGTCCTCAGTGTCGTGTGACTGATGATCTGCTCGGTAGAGCTTATGACTCGGGGATTCGATTGGGGCGACTCGGTAATTCATTGTTGCATTTATTACTGGGTCTCTCTGGAGGGTTTGGCGATTGATGCGCCTACTCAAGGTTTGATGGACGCATCTCTTCATGCATTTGCTCTTTTGTCTAGGGAAATTGGCCATGTCCTGCCTACACTTGTCCAGGCACGACGCCAGGTCTGGCTGGCACAGTCTCCTCTTACTAAAGCCTGTAGAAGGACCTTGATGAGTCTTCCAGTGGTCCCTGGGGAGTTGTTTGGCTCTGCTGCATTTGCAGCCTTGGAGCGGGCGGCCCAGGCTTCTCATACCAGGCAGCAGTTGGCCGGCCTTCATCGCAGGCGATTGCAGTGCCCTGCTGGGAGGGCCTCTGCGTCGTTTTCACGCACTTATCCAGCCCCATCTACAACCTCCGTGTGGCAGCCACAGCCTGCTGAGGGCCTCCTCCTGGCCAGTGGGATGTTTCCAGGGGTCGGGCTCACATCGCTTCTCAACCCCGGCAGTCCACTCGGCAACCCTCCCGCCCTCTTAGGGGTAAGGGGGTTCGGAAATGATACTGAGCTGGCGGTGGGACACTTTACCCCGGACCAGCTCAGTTGCTGGACCGCTCTCGTTCCCGATCCATGGGTGGTGTCTAGACTGACTCGGGGTTACACGCTACAGTTCCGCCGCCGTCCTCCTGTTCCTGGTCGAGTCAGGATGACAGTGATTCACGACCAGGCAAAGGCTCAGGCTCTGAGCCAAGAGATGGAGGCCCTTCTGGCCAAGGGCGCTTTATTGCCTGTCGACCCCCTGCGGGATCCAGGGGGCTTTTTTTAGTCCCAAAAAAGACTGGCGGACTCCGCCCAATTTTGGACCTGAGAGGTCTCAATGTGTTTTTGAAGACTATCCTATTCCACATGTTGAGCATCAGTGATGTGCTTCAGACAATCTCCACCGGCAACTGGTTCACCTTGGTCGACTTGAAGGACGCCTACTTTCATGTTCTGATTGCACCACACCATTTGCAGTTTCTCCGCTTTTCATTTCAGGGCAAGCATTTTCAGTTCAGAGTTCTTCCATTCGGCCTCTCTCTGTGTGTTCACTCGGTGCGTGGCTGCAGCCCTGTGTCCTCTGCAGGCCAAGGGGTTGAAGATACTGCCTTACTTGGACGATTGGCTCATCTGTGCGCCCACAGAAGCTCAGGCGTCACATAGACCTATTGGATATTCGTGTGAACTGACAGAAGAGCAACTTGGTTCCTTTCTTGGGATCACGGTGGACTCCCTCAATATGACTGCTCGCCCATCACCTCAACGTGTTGAGGGCATTCTGCAAATGCTGCGCTCCTTTCTACCCGGCCGCGCACCCGCCTTTATTGCTTACCTTCATCTGTTGGGCAAGCTGACTGCTGCTGCTACAGGAGTACCCCTGGGATTGTTGTCTCTGCGACCACTACAGATGTGGCTCAACAGCCTAAAGCTACACCCATCTTGTACGCTGCACCGACGCAGGAAACTGCTGGTGTCCAAATCAATGCCTCGCGTCACTGGCTCACAGGATGCGGGGCATCGTGGCAGCGACAGATCGCCCAGGGGACATGGTCTCCGCGGGAAAAACTGCACCACATCAACGCCTTGGAGTTGGAGGCTGTGCAGCGGGTGTTGCGACATTTCCTTCCGGGCATGCGCGGAAGGCATATCCTGGTGCGGTCGGACAATATTTCGGTGGTTTTTCATATCAACCATCAGGGGAGGACACGGTCGATAACATTGCTGAGGCTGACCCAGAAGCTCTTGACCTGGGCAGCCCCTCAGGCTGGCAAAAAGTCAGGCTGGCAAAAAGCCAGCCTGAGGGCGGCCCACATTCCAGGGGTGCAGAATGGGCCGGCCGATATTCTGTCTTGGGGACGCCCACCAACGGGGGAGTGGAGGCTCCACCCGGAGGTAGTGGGGGTCATTTGGGAGAAATACGGCATAGCAGCTGTGGACCTGTTTGTGTCCCGAGAGACAACACATTGCCCGCTTTGGTTCTCCCTGGCAGACAGTGTCAGTCCTCTGGGTCAGGATGCACTGGCACACGACTGGCCAAGAGTACTGCTCTATGCTTTTCTGCCGCTTCCCCAGAAAGGCCCAACTCTCCTGAGAGTCCTTCAGGAGGGGTATCAGGTCCTTCTAGTGGCCCCCTTGTGGCCGGGGAGAACCTGGTTTCCACTGCTGCACAGGCTCTGTTGCAGCTCTCTAATGCCTCTTCCCCACAGGAAGGACCTTCTGTCATAGCTGGGGGGTCGGATCCTGCATCCCAATCCCAGTCACCTCCAGCTCTGGGTTTGGCCGCTACGAGGCCCGGCATCTCCTTCTCAGAGTATGACGGAGATGCCGGGCATACAATAACTAACGCCAGGGCCCCTTCGACGCGACTGATATACGCTCATAAGTGGAAAGTTTTTAGCAGTTGGTGCCATGCTAGACATGAGGATCCTGTACACTGTTCTATTTCAGTTATTTTAACCTTCCTTCAAGCACTGCTTTCTCAGGGTCGGTCTCCGTCCACTCTGAAAGTTTATGTGGCTGCCATCTCTTGTTGGCATGTGGTGATGAGTGGAGAAACGATAGACCATAACAAAGATATTTCTTTGTTTCTGAGGGGTGCTCGATGCTTGCACCCTCCCTTACGCCCTGTCGTACCTGTGTGGAACCTCTCTCTTGTTCTCACTGCGCTGCGATCTCCCCCATTTGACCCCTTGGCAGATGTGAGCCTTGAGTATTTGACAAAAAAGACTGCCTTTCTCCTTGCCATGGCTTCGGCGAAGCGGGTGGGTGAACTACATGCGCTGTCTGTTCATGAGTCCTGTTGCCGTTGGAACCCAGCTGGCTCTGGCGTTACTCTTTGGCCTGACGCGGCATTTCTTCTGAAGGTGGCCTCATCTGCGAGCCACTCTGTGCCCCTCCAGCTTGCTTGCTTTGACACAGATAGGCCAGATGAGCCTCTCTGCCCTGTTCGGGCACTGGAAGCGTATGTCAGACTCACAGCTTCTCTGCGGCAGTCTGATAGTCTGTTTGTTTGCTATGCAGGGCCCCGCAAGGGACAGGCCCTTTCCAAACAGCGTCTTGCACATTGGATTGTGGATGTGGTGGAACAAGCGTACGTTCTACAGGGTCACCAACCTCCTGCTGGTGTACGGTGCCATTCCACCAGGAGCATTAGTGCATCATCGGCTGCCATGACTGGGGTCACTCTGGAGGCTATCTGTGCAGCAGCCTCCTGGTCATCTCCAAATACTTTTGCTAGGTTTTACAGGGTTAACCTGGCTGCCTTTCACCCACTGGAGGGGATCCTGTCCCAGCGTTCATCATCATCCCAGTGAGGTGGGTATGTTTTGGGATTGTTTCTTTTCTGTGTGTGATTCCTCAGGACTCTGTTGGTAATCGTCATCCAGTGCTTTAAGTACCGCCTCTGGCGGTCATCCGGGATTCACAGAACCGTAGTTACAGTCATAACTTTTGTTTTCTCTTTGTGATCTCCCCTCCTGGTCAAGAAGTTTTTCTTGTTGGCTTATCAGTTCGGAAATCTTGCTCAACATCTGCTCCATGTTATGTTCCCGCTCCTCCATCAACTCGGTCCTCCGTCTCCTTAATTTTTTGGTGTACTTTGATGAGTTCTGACTTAATGTCATCCAGCTGTTGTTTCATATCTTTTCGGAAATCCCGTAACTCCCCCAGAATTTGTGCTAGCCCTGTCGCGTCAGTGGAAAGCGGATTAGCATTAGCTTCGTCGAGGTGCTGATGTGTTGGTGAGCTACCTGCCATCTTTCGTTCATGTGCCAATTCTTCGTTCATGGTTTTCTTATTCCCATCCCTTTTCCCCATTCTTACCCCTGACAGACTCCATTTTACTCATTTTTGTTATATTTGGCAAGTAATGGGGGTCAAATTAAGATTTACCGGAGAAGCAGTCAGCTCAAGCAACCATCTCGGAAGGTGACGTCACCGGAACCCTCGAGTCTTTATACTTTTATTAAACAGAATTAAATATCTGGGTTTATTTGAGTCCATCGGAACCAAAACCTCGAAAACCAGAAACCAATACTGATTGTAGCTGCACACATCAGCAGAGTTGACCACATCTGCTGCTGCTCACAATCTACCCACTACAGTGAGGAACAGAGCGCATAATGGAGACGCTAATTACTGGGGTAGAACCGGACCACACATTAACCGGTTAGAGTGGGACTTGCCAGTGGGAAAGAGTTTTTTGTGGTTACATTTTTTTTAAAATATAGCCCCAAAACAACCATAGTATCATAACGACCAAAAACAAACACTACGCACATCACACCAAGAACTTTGAGCGACCAAAACATCATTACCTGACCCTTTCTGTGAACCCTTTCTCTTCTTGAGTGCTTTTTGGAGAATCTCCTTCATGGTTACCTTCAGACTATCCACAGGAATTAAAGAGAAACCATGAGCAGCATTTCTAAAAAGAAAAAGAGAGAAACAGTCATATGGATAGTCCAACTATAAATGCACAGCAAAAGTTTCAAAACCTGAAAATGGCATCATTATTTTGTGTTAGAACAAACAAATGATGATTAATAACATAATTTGTTCATTCTAAAACACGACGTTAGTTAATAATCAATTTTATTTTCAATTCACTTCTAATATCAAATTGAGATCTCAAAGGACACATTCACACACTGATAATGGATAGTAGGAACAGCTGCCCTTTGGCAGTCTGACAGAAGCCAGGCTGCTATTTTGTGCCATTGGTCCTTCTGACCAACATCAGCAGGCAAGGTGCATGAAGTATCTTGCCCAGTGACAAACAACCAGACTAGGTGGAGCGCCCTATAATATTGCTTATGGACATTTTCATACTTACATTCTGACAAACAGTGACTGTCTAGAAGTCAAGCCAGGTGAAGAGTATTTCTCCACCAATGCTAGTGTGCTAAAGCCAAACTTGTGGATTGGCTCATTGGAATCAAGTGGTGGGAAGTCCGTATCCACCTCACCATCATCCTCAGCAATGTGAAGGCAGTAGGCCTCCACATTCTCACTGTAAGCAAAATAACAGTGTGAGTGCTCTATATAACAACATAGGTGGACAGGAAACACCGTTAATAAAGAGCTTCAACATAAAACTGTATTTGGAATTTGTTTGTACTCACCTGAGTTTGGGTTCTCGTCCCTCGCTTGTGTACTGCCAGCAGATGAGTCCAATGAGGTCGTGAACACGAGCGTTTGCAATGGTGACCACTGTCATCGGATGCATTTTCTCCTGAGTCATCTGCATTGAGAGGTAGACATCTATCTTCTTGGTAGCCGTGGTACCAATGTGACCCTTGAGATAAAGAAAGAAAAGACTTTACATTAGGGGTGCACCGATATATCGGCCAGCCGATTTATCGGTGCCGATTTCCTTAATATTGGGAGATCGGTGATCGGCCGATTTTTACATGTGAAGCCGATCTTATCCACCGATGTTATCAACCTCGGCAAAGGTCTAAAAATCAACCACTGTGCTTCTCTTTTCTCCCATGAGAAAGGTTTGACTGACAAACTGGCCGACCAGGTCATGTCTGCACATTTACAATTAACAATAGTCATCCCATTGCTTCCAATTCAGTAACCTTCTTGATATATTGAGCAACATTTCAAACAAAAAATGGTATTGACCAAAATTGGAATCAGTAAGTTTGGCTTTTTAAAAGATTGGTAATCGGTGACCGGGCAGAAAACTGCAATCGGTGCACCCCTACTTTACATAGGCGATGCTGAAAGAAAATATCAAAATTTTGTATTTATGTAATATCTCTCTTGCAGCATGAAATGTTTTAAAAGAAAATGACAAACTTTGCTTCAAGGGAGTTACTAAATAAATACAATATTTTGATATTTAGCTCACCACCATCAGCATGTGAATGACTGAATGTACTGTGAAGCGCTTTGGGGTCCTCTTAACTTGATACAGCGCTATTCAAGTACAGAGCATTTACCATTTTAATGAAATACAACATCAACATTTTGTTTCTAAATATAACTGAATGAAGAGCATAAGTTACAGATAGAGTCGGTGTACCATAACTTGTTAAAAACTGGTACAGCTTAAAAACAAGTTTCACATATCAAATTTTTAGAACTTTGACAAAATACTTACTGATAAACATTTGAAAAATAGTATTAGATTCCATAGCACCGTCATGTTCTTCATTTTACATTAAACAAAGATGTGCATTTTATTTCTACAAATAATTACATTAGCAGTACATAAAATGAATTTAATAAGGTGAATCGATGTCATTATTTGGCAGTGATCAAGGCTTCATTGAGTTTCATCACTAACACATACCAAAGCCCTTCAATCAATCCATGACTCTTCATGAGCTTACCTTGCCATCAAATTTAGAGTATTCATTAAAGGGGTTGTTGAGCTGCTGTGGACACTGTTCCAGCCGTAGTGATAAGGTGGATTTGACCCCGGCTGTTCGTGGCCTGTCTTTGTAGTCCCGCTTTTCAAACAGAGACCCCAAATCTTCCGCTGGGCAGAAAACAAGAAAGCAACAAAATTTGGAACACAAAAGAAAACATTCAGTAAACATAACTCAAGTCAACTCAAAGAACAAAAAAAGATTATCAGAGTAGCTTTATTCAGTCTTAACTACCTAGATTGGCAGCCAACACACTCCTATTTCTTTTGTATTTACACATAAGCTTTTTGTTTAAATATGTACAAGAAACAAATCCTAACACAGATAATTAGCACAGATGTGCCGATCAGGTTTTTCCTGCCGATTCGGATTCCGATCACCCATGAGGGCCGAGGGCCGGTCACCGATACCGATCACATAATTATTATTTTTTTTAATCATAAGCACTACCGGTTACATTATGTGGAAAAAGGAACCATGAATTCACCTTAATTTAGACAAAAACTTGTTTTTAATAACTTTTTCCAAGAAAAAAAACTAAACAGGCATTGTGCAAATTGTACTGCTATCGGTAATACCATCTTTAACAGACTGAAAACATATGAAGGCTCTGAGGAGGCTAAATAATGCAAAGAGTCAAAATAAAACCTCTCAACATTGCCAAAAAATTCAAATATAAAACTTAACATTCAAAGGCAAATACAGGTTCCATTACAATAAACAATCCAGAGTTACTGAATGAAAACTTCCTGTTAGCATGGCGGCTAGCTGATTACTGCTAGTTCTGAGTGGCTGTTTCTGACTGAGCGGCAGGGGCGCAACTACATATTATTCAGGTGGATGCGAAACCATAAATCGGCCCCCTCTGCTGTGAGCCTCGATGTAGCCAAACTCCGTCAAGTATGGCATTGTTTTTATACCATATTAGATTTGTCGTGTTGATGCATTTTGACGTGCTTCACCCCACGTGCTTCAATTTTCCGCCGCAACACGCAAACTTCCCCATTCATTCAGTACGTTATAGTTCCACATCGCTGAGGATTTGTTGCTGCGCGTTTGCGCAGAGTGAAGAAAAGAGGAGACCAGCTGCACAGGCAGGCTGCGAAATGAGATACAGATGATTGGTTTGTGTGATCGGCAATCACCGATCATACACTTTTTCACGGAAATCAGCCGATTATGATCGGTGGCCGATCGATCGGCACACCTCTAATAATTAGGTCTACTTTAAAAGTGCATTTTGATTGGCTGTATACCAGACAAATAAGATTGAACATTTTTTAATTGTTTAGGCCCTGTAATGCACACAGTGGCTCTTCAAAGTGCAATTTTAGAGTGTTCACATGCGCGTTAACAGATTACACCTTACTATGTTTTCACATATAATCTTCCAAACAAATATGCTCATTCTTCAGTTGATCTGTGCAGATTAAATGTCACATTATAAGAGATAAAAATGGCTTTGAAATAATTTGTCATAGCTGGAATTTTCACCAGTGTGTTTACACTTTTGTGAACTAAATACAAAATACTTAATGTGTCTGTATTTATTTCTTGATATTTGTTTTATGTAGTGTTAATGCAGCACAACTCAATTATAGCTTAAATGTACATTAGCTCATTAGTTTCCATGTAATTTTATTTAGAGATCATGGAGAATTATCATTGAAGGAACAAGTTTTTAATAAGGGTGCACCAATTGCAGTTTTCTGGCCGATTACGATCTTTAAAAAGCCTGACTTGCACTTCCAATTTTGGCTGATACAGATTTTTTTTTGTCTAAAATGTCACTAAATATAGCAAGAAAGTTGTTGAGTTGGCAACATTGGGGTGATTATTGTCAAATGCAAACCTACAAGCATGAACTGGTGGGCTGGCAAGTAAGTAAAGCTCAATTATGTGCTTTTCACAGATATAAAATCACAAAGCGTAGTACAATAAAAATCAACCTTAAACTATGCAAAGCATAAAACAAACATAGCAAACAATAAAATCATGACATAAAAGCCTGGGAAAATAAAACCCAAAATAATACAAAATATAGCTTTGCTTTTTGTAATATTTCATTGAACTTTCAAATGCGATGGCATGTTATTATTTGTAGCAATGTAAATGGATTACAGAGTTACCAAACAGTTGACAAAATTCATGTAATCTCACATTTTTGATGATCATCCATGAAGCAGTTTCAGTGTGGCACAAAGCACAGCTGGATTTTTGCCCAAACGTGTTGTGAGGGTCTGCTGGGAACGTCTGGCAGAGTCTCCTGTGAGACGGAGCTTTAACTCCCATCTCCGCCAGAACTTCGAACACGTTCCGGATAAGGTAGGGGACATTGAGTCTGAGTGGACCATGTTCCGTGCCTCCATTATTAAGGCGGTTTAGCGGAGCTGTGGCCACAAGGTTGTTGGTGCCTATCACGGCGGCAACCCTCGAACCTGTTGGTGGACACCTTCGGTGAGGGATGCTGTCAGGCTGAAGAAGGAGTCCTATCTGGCCTTTTTGGCCTGTAGGACTCCAGAAGCAGCTGCTGGGTACTGGCGGTTGAAAGTGAATGGTTACTGAGGCAAAAACTTGGGTGGGAGGAGTTTGGAGAGGCCATGGAGAAAGACTTGCGTACAGCTTCAAGGCGATTCTGGTCCACCATCCGGCGTCTCAGGAGGGGGAAGCAGTTGATTGTCGGATGGTGTGCTGCTGACCTCGACTCGGGACGTTGTGGGCCGGTGGGCAGAGTACTTCGAAGATCTCCTCAATCCCACCAACATGCCTTCCATTGAGGAAGCTGAGCCTGGGGACTCTGGATCAGGCTCTCCAATCTCTGGGGACGAGGTCTCAAAGGTGGTTAAAAAGCTCCTCTGTGGCAGGGCCCCGGAGGTGGATGAGACTCGTCCTGGGTTCCTTAAGGATTTGGATGTTGTAGGGTTGTGTTGGCTGACGCGACTCTGCAATATTGCATGTACATCAAGGGCAGTTCCCCTGGATTGGCAGACTGGGGTGGTGGGTCCTCCTGTTCAAAAAGGGGGACCGCAGGATGTGCTACAATTACAGGGGGTCATACTCTTAAGCCTCCCTGGCGAGGTCTATTCAGGGCTCCTAGAGAGGAGGGTCTGTCGGATAGTCGAACCTCGGATTCAGGAAGAGGAGAGGGTTTGGTAACACTTTATTTGACGGGTATTGAATAAGACCGTCATGACACCCACATAAACATGACATAACACCTGTCATGAACATCAATAAGTCTTCATGAATATTTATGACTGTTGTCATAATGCGTCGTTCGGTAAATTATGACACTTTTAATACAAAGTTGACATTAGTCAAAATGTCTTCGTTATGACAACTTGTCATTAAGCTCGCCAAAAATGTCGTCGTTATGACAACTTGTCATTAAGCTCGCCAAAATTGTCTTCGTTATGACTTGTCACCAAAAATGTCTTCGCTATGACAACTTGTCATTAACCTCACAAAAAATGTCTTCATTATGACAACTTGTCATTAACCAAGAAATCATGATCTAACATAATTTTGTCATAATAGTAGGCATAATGATTTAATTATGACACAAGCAAAAGCTTTAACAAAACAATGATTAATATTTCCACTCCCTGGAATAAAGCAAAACAAGTAGGAGAACCAGTAAAGATTTCAATAAGCTTTATTACACTGTCAAATGATTTAATAACAGACTCATTAACAATTTCTCTTATCTCAAGTAAAGTGGAACAAATAGCGACAGTTATGACAAAGACATTAAGTGTCATTACAGTGTCATTAATATTAACTTTTACCTCCAAGTAAAGTGACATAAGTAACAACAGTTATGACAAAGTCATTAAGTGTCATTACAGTGTCATTAATATTAACTTTACCCCCAAGTAAAGTGACATAAGTAACAACAGTTATGACAAAGTCATTAAGTGTCATTAAGTGTCATTAATATTAACTTTACCCCCAAGAAAGTGACATAAGTAACAACTAGGGATGTGCCGATCAGGTTTTTTCCTGCCGATACCGATACCGATCACCCATGAGGGCCGATACACCGATACCGATCACCGATACCGATCACCGATACCGATCACATAATTATTATTATTATTTTTTATTTTTTTTAATCATAAACCCTACCAGTTACATTATGTGGAAAAAGGAACCATGAATTCACCTTAATTTAGACAAAAACTTGTTTTTAATAACTTTTTTCAAGAAGAAAACTAAACAAAACAGGCATTGTGCAAATTGTACTGCTATTGATAATATTATCTTTAACAGACTGATAACATATGAAGGCTCTGAAGAGGCTAAATAATGCAAAGAGCCAAAATAAAACCTCTCAACATTGCCAAAAAAAATTCAAGTATAAAACTTAACATTCAAAGGCAAAAACAGGATCCATTACAATAAACAATCCTGAGTTACTGAATGAAAACTTCCTGTTAGCATGGCGGCTAGCTGATTACTGCTAGCTCTGATTGGCTGTTTCTGACTGAGCGCAGTAATTATGCAGATCAGGGAGGAGATCGATTATTTTTTTAGAGATTATCTGTCTCATGTTAGGACAGCGAAAGTTTTAATATGTATGTAAAATTTATTTTTTAAGTTAGATGCTGCAGCTTTAAGCAGAGGTTCGGTGTGAGAGTCACCACCAGGTGGAGCAGAAGCGAAGCTCCGTCTGTGAAATATTACTACCTGTAGCGTAGCAGCGGTTCAACAGGAGAGCAGAACCAGCGTCTGACATCGCAGCTCGAAGACTTAAATAATTTCGCGGGTTATTTGTTTAGCTTTCTGACCGTCATGCTAATCCAGGTGAGTGTTTGTAGCTGTGCGCTGCTTTACCTGCTGTCTGATCCTCCGTATGTCTTTTTTACTGCAGTGAGCCTCGATGTAGCCAAACTCCGTCAAGTATGGCATTGTTTTTATGTCGTATTAGCTTCGTTGTGTCGATGCATTTTGACCTGCTTCAATTTTCCGCCGCAACATGCAAACTTCCCCATTCACTCAGTGCATTATAGTTCCTCATCGCTTAGGATTTGTTGCTGCGCGTTTGCGCAGAGTGAAGGAAAGAGGAGACCAGCTGCACAGGCAGGCTGCGAAATGAGATGATCGGTATCGGCAACAAGAGCCAATGATCGCCGATCATGCACTTTTTCACGAAAATCGGCCCGATTATGATCGGTGACCGATCGATCGGCACACCTCTAGTAATAACAGTTATGACAAAGTCATTAAGTGTCATTAATATTAACTTTACCCCCAAGTAAAGTGACATAAGTAACAACAGTTTCATAACTGTTGTTACTTATGTCACTTTACTTGTCACTTTATTAATGACACTTAATGACTTTGTCATCAAAGTCATTAAGTGTCATTAATATTAACTTTACCACCAAGTAAAGTGACATAAGTAACAACAGTTATGAAAATGACATTAAGTGTCATTACAGTGTCATTAATATTAACTTTTACCTCCAAGTAAAGTGACATAAGTAACAACAGTTATGACAAAGTCATTAAGTGTCATTACAGTGTCATTAATATTAACTTTACCCCCAAGTAAAGTGACATAAGTAACAACAGTTATGACAAAGTCATTAAGTGTCATTAATTTAACTTTACCCCCAAGTAAAGTGACATAAGTAACAACAGTTATGAAAATGACATTAAGTGTCATTACAGTATCATTAATATTAAATGTTTCTGCAAGTGAAACAATTAACAATTATGACGAAGTCATTAAGTGTCATTAATATTAACTTTTACCTCAAGTAAATGGAAACTAGTAGCAACAATTATAAAGCTGTAATTTAGTATTACAGTGTCAAATGTTATGCTAACAGAGTCATTGATATTAAGTTTTAACTCAAATGAAGTGAAACATACTGGACTACTTATAACTACTATCATAACTGTAGAACAAACCCATTGTACATTGGAATAAAACAAAAGATAACTTGTTCTAAGATAACAGAAGGTTTAACGTCTGGTCAGTATACTGTTACTCTGAAATACTGATTGACAAATTAAAACAGAATTACTTATTCTTTAACTTAAGAAAATAGGTTCTTTCAACAGTAACATTTTTTGCTTCATCCATCTCCATTATATCCTTCCTGTAATGCTCTGAAAATAGGAGATCTTCTTCTTGTCTTCATTTCCAGGAAGCAGCTCTTTGAAGGTGTCCAGAAATGCTCAGAAATTACAGCTGTTCTTGCAATAGTTAATCATGGCGAAAGCCTTTTCATGAATTCAAACTTGGTGAATCTCTTCAGTGATGACTCAATGCATTGTGGTCACTTAAAAAAAGAACAAAAACAAAAAACAATGTCATCATATTCCAGCATTTATTTAAATACCATTCCAAAATGTCCCTTGCTGCACATTGTCAGAATGGTAGACTGGCAGACAAATGCCTAGTTAACATGACTGGTTGTTATAAAGTGCAATACAACTATTTCTTAATACAAGTAGCATAATAACTGGAGCTGAACAAAATTATTCTGATCAAATATTTGTCTAGCAGAAGTTCAGACAGACTGCCACTGTTATTTAGAAAGCATCATTTAATGTATAGTTTTAGGCAAATGACTGTATCTTTTTACTGAATGAGCATTCTAAATGATTTCTAACCAGATACTCTAACTTAGGGTTTTTTGCAAGAAGCTTATAGATAAATAAATAAATAGATTTAACACCAGTTTTTAGTTGTCTAAAACATAACTTATTAACTCAGCTGGTAAATGTTGATTCCTGCTCCCCATTCCCCACTGGCTGTCCCACCCCACTTCACTTAGTGAAAATATTAACACAAAAACAACTTACCTAATTTTCTTGGGGAATATTTCATCTGCTTCTTTCTCTTTGGTCAAACAGGAACTTCTTTCTCTGGTGGCTGGTCCTTATTACATCCTCCACACTCGTAGCATGTCTTCATTAGCTAACTTTGTCCTCCCCACCATGTGTCCTTAGGCTAGCCTGGGTCTTCACGTGGCTAAAGTTGCCAAAGCAAAGAACACAAGCACTGTGTCACATCAGCCAAGTTGCTAAATAACGCACATAAAGGATAACTTTGACTAATATATTAGCTTTTCATTTGCTAGATTAAAATTGGAGGGAAAAACAATTTGCCTGTCTTTAAAATATATTTAATATTAAGGGCTAACGTTACGGTAATGGAGTTTAATAACTTTAGCTGACATTAACTAAGGTAGGATTGGCATGAATTGCTCATAGCTAACATTAAAGAGAAATAGATGTTATTTTCTAAAAAAAAAAATAAAAATAAAGTTAATAAGACACATACCTCATATGTATTAGGTATCAAACTTCAGCTTCTTTTTAAACAGGATATCTGGCTGTTATAACTTGTGTTAGGTTTGCCCCACAATATGGAAGATTTCTTCTTCACCAAAAAACTGCACGCCTGTTCGTGGACTGCTGCCTCTCACTGGTGGAGATGGTGTATTGCACTACTTAATTGTGTTTAGAAAAGGGGTCCAACCAACCCCACACACGTAAAACTTTATCATTTGCCACAGTTCTCTACGTTTGCCTCAGTCCTCGCACGCACAAGGGTTAAACAGCCTTAAATAATGTTTCAAATGCTATGTTCGTAAATCTTGCTGTAAAACTTTAGGATCAATTCAATCAAGAAAATTATCATGGCAGAGCTATATAATATTACTACATAAAGCTAATTTTTAAAGTAATACTTTTATTTAAAAAAATTATGTCAGATCATGTCACAACGAAGACATTTTTGGCGAAGTTAATGACAAGTTGTCATAACGAAGACATTTTTGGCGAAGTTAATGACAAGTTGTCATAACGAAGACATTTTTGGCGAGGTTAATGACAAGTTGTCATAACGAAGACATTTTTGGCAGAGTTAATGACAAGTTGTCATAACGAAGACATTTTTGGCGAAGTTAATGACAAGTTGTCATAACGAAGACATTTTTGGCGAGGTTAATGACAAGTTGTCATAACGAAGACATTTTTGGCGAGGTTAATGACAAGTTGTCATAACGAAGACATTTTTGGCGAAGTTAATGACAAGTTGTCATAACGAAGACATTTTTGGCGAAGTTAATGACAAGTTGTCATAACGAAGACATTTTTGGCGAGGTTAATGACAAGTTGTCATAATGAAGACATTGTGAATAATGTCAACTTTGTATTAAAAGTGTCATAATTTACCGAACGACGCTTTATGACAACAGTCATAAATAGTCATGAAGTCTTATTGATGTTCTTGACAGGTGTTATGTCATGTTTATGTGGGTGTCATGACGGTCTTATTCAATACCCGTCAAATAAAGTGTTACCGAGGGTTTTCATCCTGGTCGTGGAACACTGGACTAGCTCTACACCAGTGGTGTCCAAAGTCGGTTCTCGAGGGCCGGTATCCAGCATGTTTTAGTTCTCTCCCTGGTTTAGCGTACCTGGATCAAATGATGGCTCATTAGAAGGCCTAAGAAGAACATTGACATGCTGAAAAGGTTGTTACTACCACCAGGGAGAGAACTAAAACATGCAGGATGCCGGCCCTCGAAGACCTAGTTTGGGGACCACTGCTCTACACCCTCAGCAGGGTCCTGGGAGTTCACCCAACCGGTCTACTTGCGTTTTGTGGACTTGAAGAAGGCATTGGACAGTGTCCCTTGGGGAGCCCTGTGGGGGGATCTCTGGGAGTATTGGGTACCGGGCCATTTGATATGGACTGTTAGGTCTCTGTATGACCGGTGTCAGAGTCTGGTCCCCATTGCCAGCAGTAAGTCGGGCTCGTTTCTGGTAAGAGTTGGACTCTGCTAGGGCTGCCCTTTTTCACCGATTCGGTTCATTACTTTCATGGACAGAATTTCTAGATGCAGCCAAAGTGTTGGAGGGGATCCGTTTTGGTGGCCTTAGGATCGGATCTCTGCTTTTTGTGGATGATGTGGTCCTGTTGGCTTCATCAGGTCGTGATCTGCAGCGCAGCCGACTGTGAAGCGACCGGGATAAGGATTAGTGCCTCCAAATCCGAGGCCATGGTCTTGAGCCGGAAAAGGGTAGAGTGCCGTCTTCGGGTCGGGTGGGGAGGAGAGGGCGGGGTTCTGCCCCAAGTGGAGGAGTTTAAGTATCTCGGGATCTTGTTCACGAATGAGGGAAGAAGGGAGCGGGAGATCGACAGGTGGACTGGTGCAGTATCTGCAGTGAAGCGGGCACTGTTCTGGTCCGTCATGGTGAAGAGAGAGCTGAGCAAAAAGCAAAGCTCTCGATTTACCGGTCGATCTATATTCTATATTCCTCATCTATGGTCATGAGCTTTGGGTCATGAGGGAAATAACGAGGTCACGGACACAAGCAGCCGAAATGGCTTTTCTCCGTAGGGTGTCTGGGCTCTCCTGTAGAGATAGGATGAGAAGCTCGGTCATCCAGGAGGAACTTCACTTTGACCCGACTGGAAAATGGATGGATGGATTTAGGATTATGTTTGTTCTGGTGAATAATATTGCAGTCAAACGTCTCTCATAGGAGAGCAGAAGAGGGCATCGGTTGATTTTTAGACCTTTGCTGAGGTACACAAGATCGGCTTCAAATGTAAGAATTGGCCGATCTCCCAACTTTAAGGAAATTGGTGCCGATAAATCGGTGGACCCCTAGGTTTTAGGATTAGATTTCCAAGAAGTTGCGGGATTATATAATACAGAGCAGATCCATACATGTTTGTCACTGCTCCAGTTGCTGATGACTCATCTTCAGTTTTTAAGGAGTTCATGTAAAAATTTTATTCACATTTGTCAACAGGTTTTTCAAGTGTAACACTGAGATTTGCGTAAACCATAAAACACACAGAAGAAAATTCTGTTATGTGCGGAAGTAAAGGGGAGCACCTGGAGACAGGGTTTCCCCCAGAAAACTTGCTACGCCTGGTGGTCGGGGTGCCGAGGTGGTCCACTACAATTAAAAGATCTTAAGTTGACAGGTCAGGAAATGTAAAATATTACTGGGTAATTGTGAGACTGTGGAAGACATTGCCGACAATACTTAATCCCACAGCTATAGACTCTTAAAAACAAATGAAAAAAACAAAACAAAAAAACAATTAAAATAAATATCAATTTATTTGAACTTCTGATAAATCCAAATTAAGTCATAAGTTAGTGGACATAAAAATACAATGTAATGCTGATCATATTTACAACTGGCACATGACAGAAGAAAGCAGCTGCTTATAGCCCCCCCAGTCTTAAGGGGCCCCATAAAAGCTAACATTTTAACACAGATATAGAAATTTAACATTTGTTTATTGAGAATATCAATGCTGTTAAATTTGATTCAATGGTTTGAGCATAGATAAATTAAAAGATTTTAAATTGTTTAATATTTAAATTTAACATTTAAACTCCATGTAAAATGAGTTTTACATGGCGTAAAACTCATTTTACATGAGATGTATTTATTCTAAGACTTATTTTATTTGCCGATGAGAAATATTTTACCTGCTGGCATAGGCGTAGGAACCGGGGGGGACGGGAGTGACGTTTCCCTCCCCTCCCCCATCAGTAACAATGAAATGAAACAGCAGCAAAATTAGTCTTTTTTTTGCTGCTTAAAGTGTAATGTCAGTGAGCAATGGCTACACAACACCTGATCATACTTGATTTTTATTAGATATTCAAGAGAATGGCAGTGTTAGAATAGTGTTGGTGTTGAAGAAAGGTGAAGACACTGAAGAAGCTCTGGTGAGGTATTCAATTAGTTTATTTAAATATGTATTAACCGGTTTTAATTTTTAAATAAACGAAACTATTTTATTGTGAAAAGAGGAGGTCAGGGAAGAGATAGGAGAGCCAAGTGGAGTTTCAGGTTGTGAAGATACAAAAATTATATTAATTATAATAGAACCAGAAAGGACAACAGGTGAGGACTGATGTCAGGTTCATTTTTTTTAACGTTTCAATATTTTTAAAAATTATTTACACACTGTAAGGGTAATGGTTAGGAGACATGAAAAGGGCTTGAGAAGAGGCTTTAAATTAAATGAGTGAAATGGGCTACAGATGGGTTACGCAGTGAATAGAGTTGAGTTGTATAATAATGTATGCATCTGAAAATCAGTTGTTAATATTCTCATTCTGTATGATTAAAACATACTTTTTATCTTTAGTTCACATTCTGATGCTGTACATTACTGTAGTGTCTGTTGTAAATACATGAATGTCCCTGCATGGGCAGGGACATCAGGATACAGAGAGTGGGAGTGAGGGAGAGACAGAAACACAGCTGTAGATATTTTAATGAAATGTTTGTGGCTGAAAATGACTGGAGAAAAAAAAAACATTTCGGCTTTTTTTGCCTCAGTGTTTTTCAACCCTTTGAGAGCCGTGACTCATGTTTGGCAAGTTACTGAATGCAGGGCCTGAAAGTGACACCGAGTTATCAGTGAAGAATTAAGGTCTGTTAGATGTGAAAAGTATCATTTTATTTATTTTGTAGGTCAAACTGTTGCACTGATGTAGAGAGTTGTTAAAGAAGAACAAAACTTGTCTTTTAGATTTTATTTTTGTTGGTCAAACTACTGTGTTGAGTTTTAAACTGATGAGTCCTATTTTATGAGTTGTGTTTTACTTCGGTTTTAGAAAGAGGCAGAATCAGTTCAATTTCCAGTCAACTGATAGCAATGCATTTTTAACCAATAATCAAATGTATTTTGATCAATAAAATACATCAGAATCTGGTAGCTTGTGTGTGCTACCAGAGTATGCATCTTGCTAGTTGTGAGGTAAATGATAAAGTGAGTCTTCAGTCATTTTGCTGATTAAAGACTGAAGCCATTTTGTTCAAGAGGAAATGGAAGATTATGGGTTTTTTTTTGGCAGTTTGCCACTTTAAGATCATAAAACATATACACACATATGATATATAGTGTAGTTAATTTATTACCAGGTATGGCATAGTTACTTTGAAAAGTAACTTGATTACTCAATGAAAAATCCAATAGCTAGAAAATGTGCATTTCTCTTTTCTCTCTATTATTTAGGTTTGTGGCGTAACTCCCCAAGGAAAAAGAGAAAAGCAACAATAAATGTTTTTAATAACTAAAAACGACAAAGTAACATAGTGACTTGGATACACAACTTTAATCTGATTACTGGATTGTGAATAGTAACGTGTTAGAATTACTTGTTACCGAAGCAAGAGGTCAGATTAGAGTAATGCGTTACCAAGTAACATATTGATGACATCATTGTTTGTCATTTCTGCTCAAGCTATTTATGGATCTGTCAGGTTTCCAATATATGTCCCCCCAAACGACAAACTTGTTCCTATGCCCTCGCTGGTGAGATTCTCACCAGCAGAATACTGGTGAGAATCTACAGAATTTACAACAACTTTTGGATACCATTACCTCATAATTCATTAAAATTAAAAGCTGACTTGATATGAATATGTTATCACTAAATTTGAGCAAGGCAAAATTCATGATATTCACTAACAACAAACAAAAGCACCCAGATGTAAACATAGAAAGAGTGCATGAAACTAAATTCCTAGGGATAATAATAGGTAATAATAGAACTTTCTGAAAAACTCACATTAAATATGTCTGTAAAAAGTATCAAGAAGTACTTCAATTATGGCCAAAGCAAAATATTATCTGAATAGTCACTCCACATCTTGTATTATTCAATGAGCCAGTCATATACATTTTTGGTCAGAAGTATGGGAGAATACATATAAATCAAAATTACAGCCACTAACAACAAAAAAGAGCCGTTGGAATAATGATAGTTGTCTTACAAATGCAAATCCTTTATTTATCAAGTCTAATTTATTAAAATTGTAGGGCATTAAGAAATATTAGACTATACTATTTATGGATAAAATCTGTTATAATCTGTTACCTAAACATCTTCAGGAAATGTTTTATGAAAGGGATTGTGAGTACAATTTAAGGGGAACAATGAATTTCAAAATATGTAGCATCCGAACATCTATGAAAAGATTTTGCGTCACTGCAACTGGTGTCAAACAATGGACCAAACTCAATATGGAACTAAAATAATGCCCAAGCATCAACTTATTTAAAAATAAATACAAAACTATGTTACTTACATTGTACATGGAAGAAGGGGATTAACACAAATATGAGTTTTTCCTTTGTTTCTTCTGTGTTACCATTTCCACCATTGGTAGCTTATTGTTGTTATCTTACCATCATTATAAGTTTTTCTCTCTGTGTGTTTTTTTTATTTTATTTATTGTTTTATAAAAATTAACCACAGATTAAAAATAATTGTTAGGTGTACCTTGGCAATGAGTTGGTAATTATCCTGATGCTGTATGTCCAGTTGTTGTTTACAGTTGTCATTATTAATTATAGGTTTTCTTGTCTTGTTATGCGAGTTGGTTTGTAACCATTTTGTCTATGTAATATAATTTATTTGTTGGCTCTTTAGCCCAGTATATTGATCAGGCATATGAATATTATAATATGGTTTTAATTACAAATTTTTGATAATCATTGAGTCAGTAGTAATATATTTCATTAAACTGAGATAAGGGGTAGGACTAAATAAGTTTTCATTTCTTCCTACTCCTTTTCAAACAGAAAAGTAGTGGTACACAAACTATTTTGTTCTTATGTATGCATGTTTCCCCTGTCCTACTGATTGATTTTTTTCTTGTTTTTAAAAACCTGTCTGAAATAAATAAATCAAATCAAATTTAAACCAAAGACCTTCTTGTTGCAAGACAACAGTGCTAACACAGATTTGCTCAAATATTTTGATATTGGAAGCAGAAAAATTGAAGGATTCATACCAGAATGAGAGCTTGTCCTTTCCTTCCACTGAACATTTTTACATTTGATTTGATTTTGCCGTTCTTTTCTGAGTCTTTCAAGTCTTTGTGCTGCAAAGAAAAACAAATGTTACATTTTGCATGCAAACATTTCCAAGCTGGTACAAATCTGTTGAATAAAATGACAGTCACACAGTCTACTGCATCATTTACATGAAAGCATCTTCAGTTTCTACTAAAGCCACTTTATCCATCTATGTAATAACCATGAATTAAAATATCTAATTTAAAACAACAAATTAAAAATGGTAATAATTGTTTTAACTTTAAGGAATAAAAATCCCAATACATATTTACATTGTATAAAATGGACACAGCGTACACATTCAAATGTGAAATATAGTGGAGAACAGCAATGTCTTGATTTGGGGCATATACACAAAAATATCAATTATGTCAAGAAAAAAAAAACCAAAACATAGGACTTATTGCCAAGGTATTGGTTTACCCCACTCATCTTACCAGCAGCACCAGGCTTTTCACAGCTTTCCTGTTGGAATCCTGATGAGACAGCCACCACAGGTCAGTATTTAAAACTAAGTGCAAAACCTGAGAGGATTGTAGAATACTACCCCATTCCCAGAACCCTGAGCTTCACACCACCAAACAGTTTACAACTATCAAGAGAGTCAAAAGGAAACATGATCTCTACCTTTGGACTCCCTCGTGGCAAAACCATATTAACCTTTTAAGGTGAAACTACCTGAAAGTTGCTTGAGGCAGATTTAATTCTACCCCTTTAATCAGGGCTCACTAAATGCAGATTTCTGCATCACATCAAATCAGAGATGCACCGATCATTCAGGGAGGAACTAGGCCAGTTTATTCTGGTCAACTTTCACAGGTAGACCAGTTTGGTTCTGTCAAGACTCAGTACCCCTTCAGGACTCTGAAGCTTTACCTTCCATTGCCTTATACATGCTTTGAACTTTTTGTCCATTTTGTTACATTATGGATTCAACTTCAGTGCATTCCATTTGGATTCTACTTTAAGAGTCCATCAATACAGTGTACATGATTATGAAATCATGTACACTCGAAAATAAAAAGTAAAAGTAAAACCTTATTGTGTTTAAGTTAACAAACCACTTATGTGTGCTTCTTCGTATCTATTGGCTCAGACCCAGTGAGACTGGATGGAAAGTATCAGTAAATATCAGTTTTTATCTCTTGACAGAGATTCTCAGTTGAATTTACGTCTGGACTTTTAATGGCCACTCTATCAAATAAGAACATGCTGTGATCTAAACCATTTAATTACTTAGTTGTGCTAGTAACATAGGGAACACGTGATCCAGGTGTAGTAATTTTCAGTTCTACATGTAGACCAAAAGGTTGACGTTTGTCCAGAGTATCTTCCTTGGCTTGTAACACACTACAAACAGAACTTCTTATGGGCTTCTTTCAGAAATTACTTTGTTCTTTAGATTAATAGGTAAAGTTCAGATTTGTTGAGTGCAAGACTGGAAACCGATCTTCTCACCTGACCTTTGCAGCCAAAAGATATATACAGCATGGAATATATAGTTTGCTAACCTAATCCTGCTTTAAACTTCTCCACAACGTTCTCCCTGACCAGTCTACAGTGTTCCTTGGTCATGATGCTGGTTATTCTCCAACAAACCTCAGAGGCCAGAAACACTGAGATTAAATTACACTATAGCAAACTTTACTTCCTAATTAGATGACTTCTGAAGAAAGAGTTTATATTTTGTGTGTAATTATCAGAATACAGCAGAATATTAATGCTGAATATTAATGCAAAACACTCAATGTTTTTCTTTTCAAGTTTGAATTTCTGCATTATTTTGATATAACAAATAATATCCCAGTAAAATATGTTTAAGTTCATAGTTTTAACATGACAAAACAAGTCATATTAAAAGTTCAAAGCATGTAAACATTATAAGAAACCGTGAATGTGTTGCATCACAGTCAATAACAAAACAGTCATTGGTGCGATTTCATTTTCTGCATGATCAAGAGTCCAAATATGTACTTCCTACAGTCTGAAATTAAGTTTAAAATGAAAACGGGGTCCATTTGAAATAAAAATCTATTGGGTCGACCAGATTTGAACCATTCTGTCGGTGCATCTCTGCATCAAACACACCCATATCCCATCTTAAGCACAATAATGAATGATTTGAGGATTAGCTTAAATGGCAGATTTGGTATTCTGACAATCAAATAGAAAGTCTTACACTTCTCATCATGGTATCAAACAGGTTATATCGTAAATTCAATGACATTCAGGCAACACCTTCAAAATTTGCTGACTAAATCAATGAGACCATTTCCAGGTGTACTGTCTAAAGACACTTTAAAAGAAGGGAGTTACTAAGCAAAAACAGGGAAACCTGTAACATTTTACATTTTTGTGTATTAAATACGTAAGAAAAAATGAGACAAGCTTGTCTAGTTTGAGTGAGTATTCTTTCTCTATTTGTCAAGATGAAAGGTCTGGCAGGTAAAAAAATAAAATAGCATTCATAAGATGTCACAATTTAGAACCAATTCTTTCTCCACTTGAGCCAAGTCCACCAGATGCTGAGGCTGTTCATATAGGAATAAGAAAGCAGAAGCAGTGTGTGAAAAGCTGGTTCCTCAGTGGTAAATTTATGCTGTAATCTATTCATACCCATGGGAGGTTTAGCTCATAAGTTAGCTTTAATTTTACAAACACATTTTGTCTGACTAGAAGCAGAATCAATGTTTGCACTGTCCCAGACACTGACTCAAAGCTTAAGAGGCAAAGAGGCTTTTCAGACTCTCAGACAAGTGTTTTCATTCATTACTCAATTGGTCATTGTATAAAAAAAAAAACTGCTTTTTTTTCCAGATTGATACTCATTTAAGATATTTTGTAAGCCTGTTATTGAGAGAGCCACCTCTTCTGCTGTCATCTGTTGGGGAAGCAGCATCAGAAATGCTCAACCTGACAAAGACGGCTAGCTCTGTTCTGGGGACGACCGTGGAACCTCTGGAGACGATGATGCAAAGGAGGATTCTTCATAAAATTAAGAAAATTATGGACAACTCTGGACCCTGAATTTCCCTTTGGGATCACTAAAGTATTTTTGAATTTGAAACAAATTAGAATTTTGTTATGATTTGATAATTTTATCTAAGAAAGAAAAACTTCTCAGCTGAATGAAACTAAGGAAGATTTAAAAAAAAAACAAACAAAAAAAACAACTACTGAATAGAAGGGTCACTTTTTGTCTTGGAAAAAAATGCT